>NW_024081400.1:404060-593640 GCF_003009895.1 Hyaena hyaena
GCGGGCAGACCTCCCCCCCACCCCTGCCCCCCAGCCCGCGCCCTCCCTCAGCGGGCGGACCCCCCACCCCTGCGCCCGCAGCCGCGCCCTCCCTCAGCGGGCGGACCCCCCTGCTGGAGGTCACTGAGCGTCATCCCAGTGGAACCCCCCAGGACGATACCTGCACGTGTGGCTTCAGGGCCGCTCCTCTGAGCCGCAGTGTGTTCCCTGCTCCCGCCGGCGGCCGGGCGCTGCCGGGGTTCGCAACGGGCTTTCCGCGGCCGTGAGCGCGGGAGGGAAGGCGCCGGTTCACGGTCAGCCTGCGTCAATACGGCCAAGTCGTCCGCCAATTATGTACAGTGTTTTACAGAACAGGATCTTTATAAAAGGTCCCGGAGGCCAGAGGGGGCAGGAGTCGGGGGACTGGAGCTTTATCTGTAATGTTTTCCTTTTTTAAAAGGAAGAAGTAGGGGCGCCTGGGGGGCTCAGTCGGTGAAACGTCCGACTTCAGCTCAGGTCATGATCTCACGGTTTGTGGGTTCGAGCCCCGCGGTGGGCTCTGCGCTGACAGCTCAGGGCCTGGAGCCTGTTTCACATTCTGTGTCTCCCTCTCTCTCTCTCTCTTTCTCCATCGCTCATGCTCCGTCTCTCAAAAATAAATAGATGTTAAAAAAAGATTTTAAAAAAGGAAAATGCATGAATGCATTTGGGGGTAATTAAGAGGGATTTTAAGCCACGTACGCTGGTAGCCGTGCCCGCCCCGGGCTCAGCCCTGGGTTTGCCTTGTCTGTGGTCGCAGGTATGGCCAGATGACAGCAGGCAGCTACTGCTACATCGGTCCCCAAGGCATTGTCCACGGCACAGTGGTGAGAAATGGGGGCCGCGCCTGGCTTGGGGGGGGGGGTGCAGACGTGCTGGATGGACGGTGAGCGCCGCCTCCTCTCCCTGCAGCTCACCGTGTTGAATGCCGGGCGACGGTACCTGGGTGTCAAGGACCTGGCTGGGAAGGTCTTTGTCACCTCTGGGCTGGGCGGAATGAGTGGCGCTCAGGCCAAAGCCGCCGTCATCGTGGGGTGCATCGGCGTGATAGCGGAGGTGAGCCCCGCGGGAGCTCTGCCCGCCTGCGTCTGCCCTCAGTCTAGAGCTGCCCCCACTCAGCCCTCTCCTCTCCTGTGCTGCCCGCCACCCCCCAGCCCTCCGAGCCTCCCAGGGTCGGTTCCCAGCCTCCTGCCTTCAAGGTGCCCATATGGAGGTGCCCATCACTCTCCATATTTTTAAAAAATTAATTTTTTTAATTCTCTCTCTGAGAGAGAGAGACAGAGAGACAGCGTGAGCAGGGGAGGTCAGAGAGAGAGGGAGACACAGACTCCGAAACAGGCTCCAGGCTCTGAGCTAGCTGTCAGCACAGAGCCCAACGCGGGGCTCGAACCCACGAACCGTGAGATCATGACCTGAGCCGAAGTCGGACGCTTCACCGACTGAGCCACCCAGGCGCCCCTAGCCAATATTTTTAAGAAGCTTTGACTTCCCCTTGCCTCATCCTCAACCCTCATCCTCACCTACTTTCCCCTGGATCTTCAAAAAATATTTGCCACAGGGACGCCTGGGTGGCTCAGTCGATTAACTATCTGACCCTTGATTTCGGCTCAGGTCGTGATCTCACAGTTCATGAGTTCGAGCCCCACGTCGGGCTCTGTGCTGACCATGCGGAGCCTGCTTGGGATTCTCTCTCTCTCCCTCTCTCTGTCCTTCTTACACACACTCTCTCTCTCTCTCAAAATAAAATTAATAAACTTAAAAAAAATACTAAATAAACTTAAAAAAAAACTAAAAAAAACAAAACAAAACTGAGCCTGGGTGGCTCAGTTGGTTAAGCGTCCAACTTCGGCTCAGATCATGATCCTGCAGTTCATGGGTTCAAGCCCAGTGTAGGGCTCTATGCTGACAGCTTAATACCTGGAGCCTGCTTTCAGATTCTGGGATTTTTCTCTCTCTGCCCCTCCCCTGCTCGTGCTTGGTCTCTCCCAAAAATAAAATGAAAACATTAAAAAATTGTTTAAATGCAGCAGTATTTTTTAAAGTGTTTGTCACTGAGAGAGCAGTAAATATTTGCAATAAAATTCCCAAATAGCAATAAGCAATTCTAAAGAGAGAGAGACAGAGAGAAGCCTTGGTGATACACACCTTTGTGATTTATACTTAGTTGATTCTAAGCCTGCGTCATACTTTCTTATACTTCTTAGGAGCCCATCTGGCTGCTGATAGTAGAAAATCAAACTGCAGCCGCTTACACAAATAAGGTTTTAGTTTTCTCACACAGCCCGCACTGCTGGCATTGTGTCAGCAGCTCGGCGATGTCAGGGCCAACATCTCTAGATTCTCTGGGGTTTCCCTCGTGCATTCAAAATAGCTGCCCCCGCCCCAGCCATCCCTTCCACATTCAAGGCAGAAAGAAGGAAGAAGGGAAGTACCGCCCAGAGCTGACTTGATTTTAGCAGAAAGATGATACCCAGGAAGCGCGTTCTTTTCCCTCATTGGTCAGTTTGGGATCAAATGGAAGTTCTTCCTACAAGGGAGGCTGGAGACAGTGCAGAGTAGCTGTGGTTACCTTGGACTGGGGACACGGTGTCGCCCTGAAGACCCAGGTTCTGTTGAGCAGGAATGCAGGAGGGGGAAGCAGCTCGTGCACCTGTTATAAAAGTAGGCGACCCGCACGGGGGACGGCCCCCTCCCGGTGGAGGCCGGCATGCCCTTGGCTGACCGGGTGGCCTTGTGTCTCATGGTCCCAGGTCGATAAAGCCGCCCTCATGAAACGCCACCAGCAAGGATGGCTGATGGAAGTGACCGACAGCTTGGACCACTGCATTGCCAGACTCAGGTACAGTGCCTGACCTGGGCGTGGAAACATGGGGAGGCCACAGGAAGGGGCTGGGCTGCTTCACGTGGGCCGAGCCACAGGTGGGCACCTCGCCACGTGGCCCCACCTGGTGGCCGCATAGTGCCCGCGGAGGCCACACAGGACATCACCGGACGGGTCTTCTAATTCCATGGGAGTCGGAAGTTCCGTTTCGGGCCGGTTGCCGGTGCTGGGGTGGAGGGGACCTGGGGCTCGGGGTCAGGCACCTGCTGGTGGTCAGACGCTTGCTTCCCTCGGTGTCCTTGATACTCAGGACAGGCCGAGCGAAGTCTGTGCCTTGTATTTCTCACTGCTGTGGCCTCAGTGCCCCGCCCAGAGCCTGGCACATAGTAGGTGCTCGTCTCAGCTGTTGGGGGGAAATGAAACGGTGACCGGTGGAAAGCTGTCCCTCAGTCTGACTCCATCGGTTTGGGGGTCAGCCCGTCTCCCCCCCCCCCGGCCCCCGCTTGCGGTCTGGCTGTTGGGGGATGGGTGTTGGCAACACTCGCCTCCGGTTTGATGTCTTCTGAGGCATTTTAGCGGGAACGGGGGGGGGGGGGGAGGGGGGCGGCGGGAAGGACTGCCCTAGGGGCTGCTGATCTCTCGGCATTTTTGAAGCATCCTCTCAAACACTACACTGCGCAGGCCTGAGCCGTGTTCGGGGGGCTTGGAGGAAACTTTAAGGACGCACCCCGTTGTGAAATGCCCCCATCACTGGGATGGGATACTTCCGGACGCTGATCTTCGAAAAATGCTAGTTTGACCCCCTTGCACCGCTGTGTGAAGCTCTCAGATGAGCTCCCGTTAAATACAGGAGAAGTTCCAGACTTCTACGAGGGACGCAGATGGGTTTGGCCTGTCTGGTCACACTCCTGCGGGAGACCTAGACGGCAGCGGAGGGAGCCTCGGGGTGGGGGGTCCCGGGACCCCGCGCCGGGCTTGTGGCCGACTCAGTCTCCTTCTCCACTCTCCACCGCTCCCCGTCCCTGCCCTGGGACTCTGGGCCCTCTGCCCGCTTCGATTTCCTCGAGATCCCAGTGGGTTCACGCCGCCCACGTGTGGCTGTTTCTGACACCTCTCCTAGCGGGGCCGGCTTTACGTGTTAAATCTTTGCTTGTCCTTTTATTTTTCTAAACAACGTCTGGGATCATCGTTAGTGACGTCTGCTATCTCAGGGTCGCCTCGCACACGTTCTAGAGCTGTCCCGATCAGAGCGCTAACGGCAGGAGCCCCGATTCTGTGAAGTTTGCTCCCAGTATCGTGGCGGGTGTGGGTTTTCCCTTACGGGGCAGGCATGGCTCTGCTCCCATCACGGTGCCGGGTCCTCAGAGGACCCGCGTCAGAGGGCCCCGCGCCTCCAGCCCTGGGCTGGCGCCGCGTTTCGGTGTCTCCAGGGCCATCGCTGCGCCCTCGGCAGCGTGGTGCTGGCGGGCAGGTGCCACGGGCCATCTGCTCTGCTCTTGTGCCCTTGCAGGGAAGCAAGGAAGAGGAAGGAGGTGCTTAGCCTCGGTTACCATGGCAATGTGGTGGATCTCTGGTAAGTGGGGCATGGGCTCGGGCAGCCGTGGGGACCCTGCGTGAACATGGCCCTGCAGACAAGGTACTGATGGTGGCTGCTTCCGCAGACAGGAAGTTTCCACTGCTCTGCCCGAGTCTCTGCCCCGAGCTCTCGAGGCCCAGAGCCTGGCCCGAGCTCAAAGCAGCCTGCCTTCCCGCAGACGTTCTTTCTCCCTGAGAGGGGAGGGCAGGCCCCTCCCGGCTGGGCCGTGAACTTGGGCCCCAGGCGCTGCCTGCCCCGCCCCCGGCACTGACCGATCGCCTCCCGTCGTCCCCAGGGAGCGCCTGGTCCACGAATTGGACACGACGGGGGAGCTCCTGGTGGACCTGGGCTCAGACCAGACATCCTGCCACAACCCGTTCAACGGTGGCTACTACCCGGTGCAGCTGGGCTTCGCGGACGCCCAGAGCCTCATGGCCTCCGACCCTGCTGCGTTCCGGAACCTCGTCCAGGAAAGGTGATGCGGCCCGGGGCTCCCCGGGCGGGGCGGGGGGCACACACAGCCGGCCGGAGCCTGGAGACCCCAGGGGCCGGCGACACCCGGGGCCCCTCTGAACCGTCTCCTCCTCTGTCGGACGGGGTGGACCGGCTGAGCTCCAGGGCGCGGGGCGGGGGCGGCAGGCGCCCAGGGCTGCTCTGGGGCCCTCGCTGGGGGGCCCGGCTGACCGCCGCCTGCCGCCTGTCGCAGCCTGAGGAGGCAGGTCTCAGCCATCAACAGACTGGCCGAGGAGAACTTCTTCTTCTGGGACTATGGCAACGCCTTCCTGTTGGAGGCCCAGAGGGCAGGTGAGAGCTGATGGTCAGCGAGGGCGGGGCCGACACACCGGCCCTGGGAGTGCTCCCTTCTCGCTGGCCGGGATGGCCCCGGGGAGGTGGGGGCCCCTGCCGGGGCCTTCCAGAAGCTGGTCTTGCCAGGTCCTTGGCCTCTCTGGGCCTCAGTTTTTCCATTGGCCTTAAGAACATAAAGTACCGGGGCGCCTGGTGACCCAGTCGGTTACGTGTCCGACTTCGGCTCAGGTCATGATCTCACGGTTCGTGGGTTCGAGCCCCGCGTCGGGCCCTGTGCTGACAGCTCAGAGCCTGGAGCCTGTTTCGGATTCTGTGTGTCCCTCTCTCTGCTTCTCCCCTGCTCATACTCTGTCTCTCTGTCTCTCTCAAAATTAAATATGTATATAAAAAAGGAGAGACACAGTGGAAAGTCACCCCCCCACCCCATCTCTGGTGCCAGCGCCCCTCCTGAGTCCGAAGGTTCTAGTGTGGCTGTGGGGGCACAGCTGGGCGTGGCACACGGGGGCAAACGTGTAAATGCCCCCACCCGGCCCCACACTTGCTGTCTCCCTTCTTTCGAGTAAAAGAGACCTAGTGAGGCTTCCCTATCGAGCCTGGCCACTTTGTCTGCCTCACCGTCCGGGGAGCGGCCCTCGCTCGGGGTGGGGGTGGGGCCGCCAGCCCTCAGACCCTCCAGGCGGGTTCTCTGCCTGCAGGGGCGGATGTGGAGAAGGAAGGCGCCACCAAGACGGAATTCCGCTACCCCTCGTACGTCCAGCACATCATGGGGTGAGTGACGGGTCACCTCCAGCAGCTGGGTCAGGTTGCAAAGTCCCCACATAGGGAGGCGCAGGAGGGAACCAGAGAGAGATGGCGCTGAGGGTGGAGGCCGCCGGGTCACGTGAAGGGGTTTGGGCTTAAGCAACACCGGGGCAGGGATGGGGCCCTGCGGCCACCTGTGCACAGGACGGGCCCGAGAGGAAGGGCGAGGAGGAAGGCCCCCGTCTGCTCCTCAGGTGCCTCGTGGGGGAGGAGGCAGAGGCCTGGGGGGCTGTCCAGAGAGGGGCCCGGGGGCGGCTGGGCGCGTGCGGGAACCAGACGGGGCCCAGGCCCCGGCACCTCTCGGCCTGGAGGCCACCCAGGAAGGTGAGCTCACCCAGGGCAAATCTGGCCAAGTCCCCACAGTTGGTGTTTCTCCCAACTGCCTGCTGTCAGCTCATGGTTTTTGGGTCGTCTTTGCAATCGTTGCGCGAGAAAGGCGTTTCTGCCTCTGCCTGCGCCCCAGCTCCCTGCCCCTGCAGCAAGAGTTGGGGACAGAGAACCAGGGCGGGGGGGGGACACTGAGGGGACAGAGGGGGCCCGAGGGGGGAGGGGAACTGGGGAGCTGGCCTCTGAAACTTGCTGTCCAGTTAGCGGCTTAGGGGTGTCCGGCGACAATTCTGGACGCCAGAGCCCTGACTTTACCACGTCCCCAGCCCCCCTTCCAGATGCATCCAGCCTTCACCCCTCTCAGCGCTGGAGCGCTGCTGGCCTCCCCTCCTTGGTTCAGGGAGGGCGCAGCCAGGCGGAGGAGGGGGGGAGGGCGCAGCCAGGCGGGGGGAGGGGGGAGGGCACAGCCAGGTGGGGGAGGGCGCAGCCAGGAGGGGGAGAGGGAAGGGCGCAGCCAGGCGGGGGGGTGGGTGATGAGGGCGCAGCCAGGCGGGGGAGGGGGGGGTGATGAGGGCGCAGCCAGGTGGGGGGAGGGAGGGCGCAGCCAGGCTGGGGAGGGGGTGAGGGCACAGCCAGGCGGGAGAGGGGGGAGGGCACAGCCAGGCGTGGGAGCCCCAAGGCCACGAAGCGTTTTCTCCCTTTGCAGAGACATCTTCTCCCAGGGGTTTGGGCCTTTCCGCTGGGTGTGCACGTCAGGGGACCCCCAGGACCTGGCCGTCACCGATCAGCTGGCCACGTCTGTGCTGGAGGAAGCAATTGCTGACGGAGGTGAGGCTGCAGGACGGGAGTGTTCACAGGCAGGTGGCCACCGTGGGCTCCAGAGCCGCCCGCCCCCTCGACGCAGCCCCGTCTCTGCTCACGCTCGGCCTGGCCCCTGTGGGCACGAGAGCACGTGGACTTGGGCTGGCGCCTGTTAGTGGTGCTTCTGATTCTTCGCAGCGGCCTTCAGGGCCCCACTCTGTGCTCCCCGTGGCAGTGGGGCCGTGGTCTCTGCGATCAGAGGGCGCTCTGCCTTCCCACGTGGACGGGGGTGGTCGTCCCGCTCTACCTGCCCCTCCCCTGGCTTAACCACAGTCCTTTCCTGTGTAGTGGACTTGACGTGGCTTCTCACGTGGAGAGGAGAAGGCAGGTGTTTTATGAAACTTCCTCAGCTGTCAGAACTCCCACCCACACTTCCCCGCAGCTTTTCCGCAGGTCAAGGGCACTTCTCTCCGCTTTGCTGTGTGGGTCCTTCTTTAAAAAAATTTTTTTAACGTTTATTCATTTTTGAGAGAGAGAGCGAGAGAGAGAGCGCGCGTGCGCCAGTGGGGGAGGGGCAGATAGAGGGAGACACAGAATCCAATGCAGGCTCCAGGCTCCGAGCTGTCAGCACAGAGCCCAGTGCGGGGCTCGAACCCACGTACAGTAAGATCAGGATCTGAGCTGAAGTCAGACGCTTCACCACTGAGCCCCCAGGCGCCCCTTGCATGGGTCCTTCAACCTTTGCTGCTTGTTCTCAGTCCCCAGGGCCGTTTGCCCCTGGGCTGCAGCCCACATCCAGGCTGGGTGGGCTGGAGTGGGTGCAGGGCTGGAGAGGGGGCGGGTGGGCAGGCTCCGGTGTGGGAAGAGCCAGGCGGGGGCTGGAGGGGGGACTCCTGGGAAGGAAGGGGTCCTCCAGGATGAAGCCCTGAGCTGTGGTGCCTGCTGGGGACCCATGCAAGTACCGTCAGGGTGGCTGAGGTCCATCCAGGCAGCACGTGGAGCAGCGGCGGGCAGGTAACCTGACCCAGTAAAAGGCGGTAAAGTTATCAGGCAGGGATGACTTCTGAGCCTTACCTTCATTTTAATAAAAATTTTTTAACAGTTAAATTTTTTTATGGGGCGCCTGGGTGGCTTAGTCGGTTAAGCGTCCGACTTTCGCTTAGGTCATGATCTCGCAGTTCGTGGGTTCGAGCCCCGCGTCGGGCTCTGTGCTGACTGTCAGCTCAGAGCCTGGAGCCTGTTTCAGAGTCTGTGACTCCTTCTCTCTCTGACCCTCTCCTGCTCACGCTGCCTCTCTCTCTCTCTCTCCTAGAAGTAAATAAAACATTAAAAAAATTTAAAAAAAATTTTTTTTTATTTTTTTATTTTTTTATTTTTAAAAATTAAAATTTTTTTTTCTTACAAATAGTATATTGTCAAGTTGGTTTCCATATAACACCCAGTGCTCATCCCCACAAGTGCCCTCCTCCATGCCCATCTCCCCCCTCCTCCCCCCACATCCATCAGTTAAATTTGAGCTGCCTGGGTGGCTCAGTCAGTTAAGCATCTGATTCTTGATTTCGGCTCATGTCATGATCCCAGCGTCATGGGATCCAGCCCGGCGCAGGGCTCCGGGCTGAGCGTGAAGCCTGCTTAAGGCCCTCTGTCTCCCGGGGCACCTGGGTGGCTCAGCTGGTTAAGTGTCCCCCTCTTGATTTCGGCTCAGGTCACGATCTCATGGTCTGTGAATTCAAGCCCCGTGTGCTGATGGTGCGGAGCCCACTGGGATCCTCTCCCTCTCTCTCTGCCCCTCCCCCACTCGTGCGTGCACTCTCTCCCTTTCTGTTTCAAAATAAATAAATAAATAAAAAAGAGTCTCCTTCCCTCTGCCCCTCCCCTGCTGATGTGTGCGTGTGCACACATTCTCTCTCTCTAAAAACGTGTTAAGTCTATCTAATTGAGATTTTAATGGTGCCAGTGTCAACCACTGGGTCACACAGTTCCTGAGACTGAACAGTCTGCTCTCGTGAGCTGGTGGAAGGAGCTCGTGAACAACTCAGCCACCCCCCAACTCTGCATGCGCCCCGCACGTAGGCTGACTGGCCTGTTCTACTGAGATCGTCCCAGCTCCTCTCCACCTCTGGGCCTTCGCACTTGCTGTTCCCTTTGCCTAGAATGCGGTTCCCTCAGATGTTTGCGGGGCTAGTTCCTTCTTAGCATTTAGGGTGCAGTTTGATGGTCCCCCAGCCCTCACCCTAGGGGCTGCTTCACCACACGTTTCCTCAACGGCCCCCAGCGGCCCCTGTGCCCGGCACGCAGTGAGGACTCAGGGGATGACTGCTGAGGGAATGGCTGTATCACACGCCTGCGCACTAATTCGTGTGACTGTTGGCACCACTGGTGCAGGAAGTCAGATAGCCCGGGGGGGCGGGGGGCGTCCTGATTCCACGGCTGGGCTCCCCGGTGTCTGTGCCGAGCCCCGCGGGACAGGGGCTGCTGGCGCCGGCCACCCCGCCCTTTCTCCCTGCAGTGAACCCGGCTGTGAGGCTGCAGTATGTGGACAACATCCGCTGGATCCGGGAGGCCGCCAGGCACTGGCTGGGGGGGGGAGGGCTGCTGGGGGCCGGGGGTGGGCCGCTTGGCTGCCCTGCCCGAGGCGGGTACCGCTGGCCATGCCCAGGCTGGTGGGCGAGCCCCAGGACGGTGCCCAACACACCCTGGGACACGCCTCGTGACAGCCTCCATGGCCTCGGAGGAGGCAGCCGCAGTCGCCTCACCCAGCGGGCTGTGGGTCCTTGGAAAGGTGGCCTGGGGCCCTGGGGGCAGTGACCAGGGTCGGCCAGGTGGTTGCTCGCCCAGTTGATTCTCAAACAGCTCTCTCGAGTCGGGCCGCCTGGCTTCTCGGCTGTGTGACCTCGGCGAGTGGCTCAGCCTCTCTGAGCCTCCTGTCTGTCTCAGCTGCGCAGTGGGGCTGCTGCTGGCGGTATGTGCCCGGGCCCTGGCGGTGCACGTGCTGGGAGCCGCCCTCCGGTGGCCGTCCGCGCACAAAGCGCTGCCGGGGCCAGGGCTGAGCAGAGGGCCCAGGAGTGCCCTGTGCACGTGAACGTGACTCAGGGTGGTGCCCGGTGGGGACAGCTTTACACTATATCTCTGAGAAGCTGAGCTGTGAGTTTAGCTCTAAATGCCGGCCGTACGACAGCCCGTGACCGTGGGGGAGGCAGAGGACCAGCCAACGCATAGGCCCCGAGGCAGCAGTGGCCTTGGTGTTCTGAGGACAAACCATAAGTGAGCATTTGGCTCACGTGTCTTTGCCCCCAGACTCCAATAGCCCGATGCAGCCGCCACATCCACACGAGTGTGTCCTTGGCCTGGGGGCCCCAGGGCCAGAAGGGGACTCCCTTGAGCACTGCCCGCGTGTCCTGGGCTTCTGGGGCCCAACACCCCCCACCGGAACCGCCACCTCCTCCTTGCCCAGTGGCTTGCATGTGTGTTCCAGCCACAAAGATCCTGGGCCAACTGTGGTGTCCGTGAACCCCCCGAGTCTGAGACACCCACCTGACGATGGGTGTTGAACTTGAGGGTCAGGGCCTCGGGGAGAATGGGGCAGGAGCAGATATGTGTGGGGCCAGCCCAGCGGTGGGCCTGGAGAAGAGAAGGACCCCAGCGTTGAGGGAGGGGCACGGACAGAGTGGGAGGGGCTGGCGGGAGGTTGGGAGGTCAGGGTCATGGACAAGCGGACTGTCTCTTCTGTGTTTGAGTTGGAGTTTTCCGGAGGCTGTGTTCTCCCTACTTGCTTCACGCTGCTCTTCATCTTACGAACGAAAGACGGTGATTGCCGAAGGCCGTCCTTTTTAAACATTTTAGTTGAGTTTCGTGTAAGGTTCACTCCTGACGGAGCTGGCGGTCCTGTGTCGGTTCCTCTCCAATTTTCTTTTTCTGGATCCGAGCCGTCCGAAAATCTCTGCAGTGCGACTTACACTATAGTCCTTCCCACAAGGCTTTGAGGCAGCCGGGTGAGTGCAGCGCGGCCTTGGGTGGCACGTCACGAGGAAGCAAGGGGCCGCTCACCTGACCTTGTTTGCTGGTGGGGCCACCCAGACTGAGCGCAGGCGTCAGGCTTGTGGTCAGGGGTGGTCTGGCTCCATCACCAGTTCCTGAACCTTCCAGCCCATTCCAGATCCTCCTTGGAGAATCCAGGGTTTCTCAGCCTCAAAACTACTGATGTTTGGGGCCAAATCATTTTTTTTTCATTTCATATACCTTGACGTGAAATTTACCGTATCAACCATTTCGAAGGTACAGCTCCGTGGCTTTAAGTCCACACTTACCTTGCATGTAACCATCAACACCGTCTATGTCCAGGCTTCTTGCATCTCCCAGACTGAAGCTCTGTCCCCGACCGACAGCGGCTCCCCCAGCCCCTGGCCCCCACCATCCTGCCGTCTGTCTCTCTGTATTTGGCTACTTTAGGGACCTCGTATAAGTGGGGGCCTACAGTACTTGTCCTTTTGTTCGGCTCGCACCAAACGTGACGTCCTCAGGGTTCATCCGTGTTGTAGCCTGTGTCGGAGTCTCCTTCCTTTCGGAGGCTGGACGATACTGCATTGTCTGCACAGGAGGCGTACACCTTGCTGATCCATTCAGCCGTCAGCAGACACCTGGGTTGCTTCCACATCGCAGCTATTGTGAATAATGCTGCCGTGAACTTGGGGTGTGGATACCCGCGTGTGTGCCTGGGGACTTGGAAGCTCTCTGTCACGGGCGGGGGGGGGGCATTGCAGGACATGTAAGCCCCGCCCCTCCCCATGCCGACGGCACTCAACCAAGTCTCCAGCTGTTGCAAAAGTCATCCCGGCTGGGGCCCACTGTGCCAGAGAAGGACTCCTTTTTACTTGCGGAAGTCTCCACTTCCTGGGAGCCACCTCCCAAGGAGCTGCGTCCTGACGGATGAGTCTGCGGGCTCTCAGCCCTGCCGACGGCTGCCCGGGCGGTCACGGGCAGGGTCACGGCCCCTGTGCCCCAGTTTTCTCCTGGGATGAGGATAATAGCAACTTCCTCATAAACTCACCAATGAGTGATGTGTGCAGAGTGCTTGTAGTTGAGCCGGGCACGATCCACAGTTGTACTAGGTGGTGGTGTTCTTGTCATTGGAGACTCAAGCAGGGTTTGCTCGTAAGAGGTCGCGTCCCTGAGATGGGCAGGTCAGGGTCTCAGAGGCCGCTCCTGGGGTTGACTCTTGAGGCCATGGGTCACGGAGGGACACCTGCAGCCCCAGACTGCACATTGACATGGGGGGGGGGTTGGCGTGACTGCCTGGTGGGCTGGACGTGGGGGTCTGCCTCAGGCCCACAGGCTGTAGATACACTCCTCGGGGTCCTCCATGACCTCCCCAGAGGGGCCATCGGGCTGCTGGTGGGACCCGTCACCCGCATCTCCCCATGGGTGTCACTAGGTCACTGGGGTGCCTCTCCCCTCCCTTCCTTTGCAGGTGGTGGGCTCCCAGGCGAGGATCCTGTACTCGGACCAGAAAGGCCGTGTGGCCATCGCCGTGGCCTTCAACCAAGCCATCGCCCGTGGGAAGATCAAGGTGACGCGTTCTGTGAAGGTTCCCTTGGGCTCCTGCCCTTCGGTGCCGGCCCTGTCCGGAGGCCCCGGGCTCTGTGTTTATGTCAGGTGGGGGCAGATAACCGGGCACTTGCAGTGATGACGCCTGTCCTCGAACCCAGCCTCTGACACATTCCCTGCTGTGTGACCTTGGGCGAGTCAGGTGCCCTTTCTGAGCCTCAGATGCCGTCTCGGTGAGAGGAGAATAACGTTAACCTCCAAGCCTGGGTGTGAGGATTATGCGAGTCAATTTCCATGCAAGCGTTTCCTACGTCGTCCTTGAAATCTCCTTTTGTAAACTGTGACAGGTCGCCCTGGCCTTCCCTCATTGACCTCCCGGTCAGCCAGCCTGCCCGGGAGGACGTGGGGCTCTGGGCACACTCCTCGGGGGCCCGTGACTCAGGCTCGTGCCACAGGGTTCTTGCTGGCGTCCGCCTGTTCGGGAGGGCCGGGATTAACGGTCAGACGTGAACGGGAAAGGAAGCTGGATGCATGTGAAGGCGGTCCCGGCGGGCGGCTGGTGGCAGCGAGGACAGCCCCTCCCAGCCATCTGGGAGCGCTGCCACAGCGCCACGCCGCCGCTCAGCCTGCTCACGACATGACCCGCTGCGCCGGGACTGCCACATCCAGGTCGCTCACATCCAGGCGTCGGCCGGCTGGCGTACAGAGCCGGGTCGTCATCATCCTTTCACTCCACACGCTCAGCTGAGGGCCTCCGCTGTGCCAGGCTTGTGCTCAGGCACTGGGGACCGTGTGCAGAGAACAAAGTAGACAGGGTCCCGGCCTCGTCCACCTGCTGGGCAGGGGAACCGACAATGCAGGGTGAAGACAGATATTCACAGGGAACTTCAGATGGTGATGAACAGGAGAGGAAAATCAGTGGGGAGTGGGGACTCTAGATGGGGTGGGGTGGGGGGACTGGTGACTCTAGATGGGGTGGGGGTGCAGGGGTGGGGGGAGTGGTGACTCTAGATGGGGTGGGGGTGTGGAGTGGGGGAGTGGGGACTCTAGATGGGGTGGGGGTGTGGGGTGGGGGACAGGTGACTCTAGATGGGGTGGGGGTGTGGGGTGGGGGGAGTGGTGACTGTCGATGGTGTAGGGTAGGGGTGGGGGGGCGTGGACTCTAGCTGGGGTGTGGGGGTGGCGGTTGACTCTAGCTGGGGTGAGGGTGTGGGGGGGGCGGCGACTCTGGCTGGGGTAGGGGTGGGGGGGGCAGGGATTCTAGATGCGTGGTCCGAGCAGGCCTTCTCAGGTGCCTGACTGACTGCGAGGTGCAGGCACACCTGGGGTTGGCAATTCGGGGCAGATGTGAAGAGGTGATAGCAAGCCTGGCTGGCTCCAGGGAGAAGGGGTCCGGTTAATGCAGAGCAAGGGGGTCCCCTTTTAGCAAGGGACATCGCAGACATCTATGCTTCCTCTTCAGGTTTTTTTTCTTTTACCTTTTTTAATTTTTAAATTTTAGTAACATCCAATGCAATATATATATTTTTTAATTTCTAGGAGAGAGAGAGAGACAGCATGAGCAGGGGAGGGTCAGAGAGAGAGGGAGTCACAGACTCTGAAATAGGCTCCAGGCTCTGAGCTGGCAGTCAGCACAGAGCCCAACGCGGGGCTCGAACCCACAAACCGCTAGATCATGACCTAAATGAAAGTTGGATGCTTAACCAACTAAGCCACCCAGGCGCCCCCATCCAATGCAATATTAATGTCAGGAGTAGAATTCAGTGATTCGTCACTTACACAAACACCCGGTGTTCGTCACCAGTGCCCTCCTTAATGCCCATTGCCCATCCAGCCCATCCCTCGCCCGCCTCCCTCCATGAACTCTCACTTTGTGGTCTGTCCTTAAGAGTCTCTTATGGTTTGTTTCCCTCTCTTCTTTCCCACTTTCCCACATATTCATCTCTGTTTCTTAAATTCCACACAGGAGTGAAATCACATGACATTTGTGTCTCACTGACTGACCTATTTCACTCGGCATAATACATCCTAGCTCCATCCTTCTCATTGCAAATGGCAAGATTCCATCCTTTTTGATGGCTGAGTAATATTCCTTTGCATAGATGTACCACATCAGTCATCATTCGTCAGCTGATGGGCTTTGGGGTTCCGTCTAGTTTCGCTATTGTTGATACCGCTGCTATGAACATCGGGGTCTCGGGGCCCCTTCAAATCTGTATTTTTGTATCCTTTGGGTAAATACCTAGTAGTGCCATTGCTGGATCATAGGGTCGTTCTACTTTTGACTTTTTGAGGAACCTCCATGCTGTTCCCCAGAGTGGCTGCACCAGTTTGCGTTCCCAGCAACAGTGCAAGAGGGATCCCCTTTCTCCACATCCTCGCCAACATCTGTTATTGCTTCCGTTGTTAATGTTAACCATTCTGACAGGCGTGAGGTGGCATCTCATCGCGGTTTTGATTTGTATTTGCCTGAGGATGAGTGTCATTGAGCATCGTTTCATGCGTCTGTCAGCCACCTGGATGTCTCAGGGAAGTGAATGTTAGGTCGGAGGCAGACGATGCCTCCTATCCTTCCTCTTCTTGAAGGCCCATTTCCGGGGGGAGGGATCCGAAGGGTGTCTGGTGCGGCCTGACCTTTGACTTTGCCCTCTGCCAGTCAGCTGTGGTCAACGCTGTCAGCTGACGTCTCGCATCTGTCCCTGCGGCAGGCGCCGGTCGTCCTGAGCCGAGACCACCATGATGTGAGTGGCACAGACAGCCCCTTCAGGGAGACCTCCAACATCTACGACGGTTCCGCCTTCTGTGCAGGTGAGGAAGACCAAAAAAAATATTTTTTTTTCAAAAAAAATTTTAAATGTTGGATTTGGCTTTGTTTAAAAACCAGTTGATTCTCTCAGTGAGTCATAATGTTGTGAAAACTGTTCTGGCATCCGAGAGAACTGGCATCGGGTCACCAGCCCAGCACAGACGGGTTTCTGGGGCCTGGGATTCCTCGTTTTTAAATTGGGCCAGTGCCAGGCAAGATGGGATGGCTGGATGCCCTAGACTGGGTGTGCACCTGACCCTGTCACTTGCTGGGAACCTTGAGCAAGGTGCTCGAAGTCTCTGAACCTCAATATTCTCATCTGTAAAATGGAAATAACAGTTACACCTACTTCAGAGGGTTGTTGTGAAGCAGGAAATGAGTTGATACTTGTGCAGCATTCACTCGGTGTCCCGCAGCCGGTGTTCACTGGTCATCTGCTGCCGCTGCTGTTACCATTCTGTTCTACACCCACTACAGTCACATACAACCGTCACAGAGGCTGGCGGGGTCTAGGCCTGCTCATTCCCAGCACTGGAGTGCTCCTTCCGTTATGGATGGGATCCCAGGGAAAGGAGGTGGACATTCAGGAGCCCCTCTGCATCACTTTTTTCAAGGAATTGATACATTTCATATCAGCTATCAAATTTATAGGCATAGAATTGTATTCCTTTACTTGTCTTTTTAATGTCTGTGGGGTCAGTTGTGATGTCTCCTCTGTCATTCCTGATGTTGGTGATCTGTGTTTTCTTTTTCTTCTTGATCGGTCTGTCAAGATGTTTATCAACTTTATTGATCTCAGAAAAAAAGCTTTAAGTTTCATTCACTTTTTCCTATTGTTTTTCTTTTCCTTCCTTCCTTCCTGTCTTCCTTCCTGTCTGTCTGTCTTTCTTTCTTTCTTTCTTTCTTTCTTTCTTTCTCTCTCTCTCTCTCTCTCTCTTTCTTTCTTTCTTTCTTTCTTTCTTTCTTTCTTTCTTTCTTTCTTTCTTTCTTTCTTTCTTCCTTTCTTTCTTTCCTGTTTATTTTTGAGAGAGGGAGAGAGAGAGAAGCAGAGGAAGGGCAGAGAGAGAGGGAGACAGAATCTGAAGCAGGCTCCAGGCTCTGAGCTGTCAGCACAGAGCCTGACATGGAGGTAAAACTCAGACTGCAGGATCATGACCTTAGCCAAAGTCAACCCAACTGCCTGAGCCACCCAAGAGCCCCTTTCTATTGCTTTTCTGCTTCTAAATACACTAATGAATTCCAAATTCATTAATTTCTGCTCTAATGTTTATTTATTATTTACTTTGAGAGAGTGGAAGTGAGGGAGGGTGGGAGGGAGAGAAACCCAAGCAGGCTCCACACTCAGTGCAGAGCCTGATGCGGGGCTCTCTCTCATGGCCTGATCTCACAACAGTGTGATCATGAGCTGAGCCGCAATCAGGAGTTCAGTGCTCAACCGACGGAGCCATCCAGATGCCCGTTTTCTGCTCCGATCTTTGGTACGTCCTTCCTTCTCCTTGCTTTGGGTGTAACTTGCTCTTCGTTCCTTGGCTTCATAAGGCAGACGTGGAGGTTATCTGATTTGAAGCCTTTTCTCTTCCCAAATTCCGGTATTTAATGCTATAAATGGCTCTCTAAACAGTGCTTTCACTGCATCCTACAAATTTTTAAATATTTTCACTTTCATTCAGTTCAAAATATTTGTTAATTTCCTACAAGACTTCCTATTGGATCCATGGGTTATTTAGAAGTGTCTTTTTAGGGGCGCCTGGGTGGCTTAGTCGGTTAAGCGTCTGACTTTCGCTTAGGTCATGATCTTGCGGTTCGTGGGATCGAGCCCCGCGTCGGGCTCTGTGCTGACTGCCAGCTCAGAGCCTGGAGCCTATTTCAGAGTCTGTATCTCCCTCTCTCTCTGACCCTCCCCTGCTCATGCTGTCTCTCTCTCTCTCTCTCTCTCTGAAATAAATAAAAAATTTTTTTAAATTAAAAAAATCAAATTCTCTGATATTAATATAGTTTATGTTAGTATCTATGGCCACAGTAACAAAGTATCACAAATGTGAGGGCTTAAAACAACACAGAAGTGTTCACTCGCCGTGCTGAGGTTGGAAGTCTGAAATCAGATTCAATGGGCTAGAGCCACGATGTGGCAGGGCCGTGACATCTCAGGAGGCCCTGGGGGGGAGGGGGGGATGGTGCCCGGCCGTTCCCAGGTACGTTCCTCGCATCTCACAGCCCAGATCCTCCCTGATCTCTGGGAGTGCCCGGTCCGGGATTCGGGAGGAGGGGCCAGCTGGGGCACGCGCACTCCCTTATGTCTGTGTCCCAGGGGACTCCAGGTTTGGAGCAAGCTCATGCTTGTCCTTTAGCGATTTGTCAGACACACGTGTAAGGTGACCAGCCTGGGTGCCGTTTCTCTGTGCGAGGGCCTGTCTCTCCCCAGGTTGTAATCAGCGACTTGCCCTGGGACCTCGGTTCTCTGATGGGGTCAGGGAGAGTCACTACTCTGTAGTTTGTCCCCTGCCCTTATTTTTGGTTGTTTTAAGGACGGGAGTGACTCTCTCTGCCTCTCTGTGTGCCTGAGCTAAAATCAGTACCACCATTCCCTTAATCCTTTTGTTCTTTCTGCTTCCGGGGCACTTGGTGTGGCATTCAGTGCTAGAGAGAAGGCTAACAGTGGGTACTTGGGCACTTGTCTACACTCCAGCTTTGCTTGGGTCGGCAAATGTAAGTTAATGCTCTTTACAGAGTCTGTCCCTAGTTCCCTGTCTGTCCATCAGACCCCTCTCAGCCCGCTGTCGCCCTGGCCCCCCAGCCCTCCTCATTCAGGGAATGATGGGTGGTGGCCTGTGTTTCCGCAGACATGGCTGTGCAGAATTTCGTGGGAGATGCCTTTCGCGGGGCCACCTGGGTCGCTCTTCATAACGGCGGGGGAGTCGGCTGGTAAGGCTCTCCGAGAAATGGGTGTGTGGGTGCGGGCTGGTGGAGAGCCCTGGGGTGGGCCCTGCTTCCCCCGGGCTCTCTCTGCTAACGGTTTGGCTGTGATGCGTTCCTCACGTGAGCGGGAAATCAGAAGGCGTGCCCGAGCCACTCTGCCTTTTGGGCTCTCACCTGTCATGCGGGACGCGGAGGCCGTGAGAACCGCGCCTGTCCTTTCATGTCGGTTTTCCCTGCCTGGGTTGGGAGGCAGAAGACCTGGGTTCTGGGCTCTCCGGGGTCCCTGGCTCATGGCTCGGCCCTGCCAGGCCTGTTTCCAGTCTGTTCCATGAGGAAACTGGGGTCCGTGGGAGGGTCCTCCAGGCAGCTCCGTCGTGAAGAGGTCTGCTCTAATTCTGCACCCCGGTCCAACACGTGGGGTTTTTCCCACACCAGGAGGCAATTCTCCAACCCCCCCCACACACCCCCCTCCCCGTGTCGCAGATAGTGGCAGACCCCACAGGTTAGGGCTCAGCCCCACAAGACCACGCCCACTTGACAGGCCCAGTGCCTGAGCGTCTGACCCACTGACCACAAATCGGGGGTTCCCCCAGGAGCTCCCTGGGTTCCATGAATTTGTTAGAGCAGCTCACAGAACTCAGGAAACTGGTGTCTCCATAGATTACCGATGTTTTACAAAGGACATCAAAGGGTACAAATCAATCGCCGTAGGGAGGGGCCGCGAATAAAGGAGGGTCTGTCCTTACGGAATTTAGGGGCTGATATGGTGGTCCGTGAGAGTGTTTGGTTCCCCCCGCCCCCAACCTCTCCAGACCCACCCTTTCAAGTATTAGTGGAAGCTTTGTTATTCGGGCATGATTGACAAAATCGTTGAGACCTGATGAGCATTTACCCTCCAGCCCCCCTCCATTCACTGGGGTGCTGGGGGCTGGGACTGATCAGATCCCTGATCAGATCGATCAGATCGGATGGGATCCCGTAAAGATCCCATCCAGGTTCCCCTGGAAACTAGCACTCCCCACCCCCACCCTTAGAGGCAGGCCAAAAGTCGCCTCGTTCACATGACAAAAGACACCTTTACTGCTCTCATCTCTCACAAAATTCCGGGTGTTTTAGGACCTCTGAGCCAGAAGTGGGACGAAGACCAAATAAATGTGTATTTCTTACCAGGAATCACAGTATCACATCCGCAAAGAATAATGAATAACTGATATTTATTGCAGATGGATGATGTGTGCAAGCATTTGCTAAGCTCTTTGAATCTACTCTCCTACCTAGTCTTAGAAGGAAAATACATTTTGCAGATGTGGAAACTGAGGCAGCGGGAGGTTAAGGAGTTCACCTCGCCTCACCTGGCCGGGTCTGGGGTCTTGGGCCGGATTCCTGGCTCTCCCGGGCAGCAGGGGGCGCTGGTGCTTCGGGGAGGACAGCTCCCGGGCCGGCGATCGCTGAGCCGGCGCTGGCGGGACTGAGCTTGGCCTTGCCCTCCAGAGCCAAGTCCTTCACCGCTGGAGCGTCCCAGAGCATTCCGACGGGCCGGCTTCGAGGCCAGAATTCCGAGCTGGAGCCCAGTCAGGTGGCTCTAATGAATGGAAAATGTGACCGGAGCGCGTGTTCTTTCCGATACACAGGCTAGAGAAAACCAGAACTGAGAGTGCGTGGCTGTGGGGCACTGGCGTTTTGGCACTGGGTTTGCTGAACTGGTGCTGGCGGGGGAGAGAATGAAGTTGAGTAATTTGCCCAAGGCCACAGAGCTGGTGATCGAACCCAGATCTTTCACCTCCCAGAATCCACCTGCCACTGTCAGCTGAGCCACACGGGGCAGGAAGGGGCAGAGCGGAGCTGGCCTGAGGGAGCACCGTGTCCTGAGGGCCTCGGGGCAGGACCCCCTGCGTGGGGCGCCCCCCCAGGGAAGGGATGCTCCCTGCCGCTTCCCATCTGCCAGATACTCCTTCAAGTCTTCCCGCAAAACTCAGGGGGAAAAAATCTGCACTGCAACCATCTCTGCTGCAGGAGGAAGTCACTTCCAACCTGGCAGCTAATTTTTCTCTTTGTTCTACGCAAATCCATTTCTAAGTTATAAGCTCCTCCCTGCTCTTTCTTGATTTGCTTTCAGTTTTTATACTGTTTGCTCCCTGCTTTGGCTCTTCCGTTTCCAAGTCAGTCCGCATCAGCCGTGTGTCGTCTTCCTCGCCCTTCGTCTCCTCGGAGCCCCCCTTTGTGGGTGCTTGTTTGGAGTCTGTCCCTGTGCTGTCTGTCCAGTGGCCCTGCTGTGTGCTTGTGTTTAGAGATGGGGCCCACGGCCGGGTGTGCACTTGGACCTCGGGGCCGTGGGCTGTAGAACAGGAGAGGTCAGCGGTCAGGCTCTGGTTTTAGACTCGTTGGTCAGCTCAGTAAACACAGCTCTCGCCACCTGTCCTCGGAGGGAGGGCGCGGCCAGTTCTGGGAGTTGAGCTGAAGGGACAGGGCTTCACCGTAGGGGGAGGAGACTTCTCAATCCGCGTTTTCAGGTCACCCTCAGATGTAGCTTGTGACCTCACAGCAAGATTCAGCCCTGAGGGTCCACGTCTTTGAGTGGAATAAACGCATACCTTTGATCCACCATCTTTATCCCAATACCGACACTCTCCCTCGCTAAACAGTGTCTTCGAGCACATCGCAGACTTACACGTGCACTGGTTACCCCTCCCCCGGGCCCTGGGAGCTTGTTAAAATGCAGATTCTGACTGGCAGGTCTGGTGTGGGATTCAGCAAATCTAGCTCCCAGATGCTGCTGCTTCTGCTGCCCCGGGATCGTTCTGGTAGCCAGGGCTCCCATGACTCTTGCCCTCAGGGCACATAGATCTCCGGGGCCCCGACCCCCCCCAGGGTAGCAAGGGGCATCTTCCATGTATGGTTTTGTGGCACAATTAAGAGCATGGATTCCGAAGTTGATTTTTCTGCGCAAGATTTTCTTTTAAAATTTTTTTTATTTTTTGAGAGAGAGAGTGAGACAGAGCATGAGCGGGGAGGGTCAGAGACAGAAGGAAACACAGAATCCAAAGCAGGCTCCAGGCTCTGAGCTGTCAGCGCAGAGCCCGACGCGGGGCTCGAACCCACGAACCGTGAGATCATGACCTGAGCTGAAGTCGGACGCTTAACCGACTGAGCCCCCCAGGCGCCCTGAAACCGGGCGTTTTAAGCTCTGGTAGCTATGTCGCATTTCCCTCTGTGAAAGTTCCGATTTGCAACACTTCATGCACCCGGGAGTTACCACTCTTCGAAACGCAGGATTTGCCCGGCTCGTGGGCAAGAAGGAACACATCCTTGTTGTTTTGATTTGACTGGTTCACTTGCAGTTTGTGTTTTGAGCTGTGTGGTTTTTCTTATTGATCAGCAATGATCCCCAGCTTGCTCTGACGGAGACATTCATTAGACGCACGGCTCGGGTGCGAGTCCCTTGTGCTTGAACTTGGTTTCTAGTGTCTGTGCCGCTTGGGTTTTCCAGGACGCAGATGCTGGGGTGCAGGGAGAGCGTGCAAAAGGCTTTCTGGGAAGGCCACCTGGGAAAGGAGGAGGGGGAGGCAGGGGTTGGTGGGGGTGCCCTCTGCCTCCAGGCAGACCCCACGGGCTTGCCACCTGGGGGAGCTCTGGGGTCAAGAAGGCCACTGCAGGCCCGACACACCAGGAGGCAGGGGTCGGTCTCTGCCCCAAGAAGGGCCCTGAGGAGCTCCCGCGGGGGCGTGAGCTAACCACCTTCTCGGCAGCTGGGCCTTCTGGAAGGGCCACCTGCGCAGGCGTCTCCTCCCGGGGAGCTCTGTATCTTCGTCCAGTGACTTTCCTATCGCGGCCCTGCATTTTTCACAGGTTGCTTTAAAAGACATCCCTCCAGGGGCGCCTGGGTGGCTTAGTCGGTTAAGTGTCCCACTTTCGCTCAGGTTATGATTTCGCGGTGCGTGGGTTCGAGCCCCGCGTCGGGCTCTGTGCTGACAGCTCGGAGCCTGGAGCCTGTTTCAGATTCTGTGTCTCCCTCTCTCTCTGACCCTCCCCTGCTCACGCTGTCTCTCTCTCTCTCTCTCTCCTAGAAATAAATAAAAAATAATAATATTAAAAAATAAAAATAAAAACAATAAATAAAAGACATCCCTCCCCCTTCCCAAGTTCAGGAAAAACGTGCTCCTGGACTTTACTCGCCGGATCATTGTGAATTCTTCCTTCTTTACTACACCCGACACTTATTTTTCTTTATGTCGCATGGGCTTCCGCTTTTCTGTTTTTCTCAAAGCGGCGGTTAGCTGTCCCCGCGCCATTTGTGAGCCCCCCGCGTGCTCGCGGAGAGAGGTGCTGCCTCTACCGCCCCGTCTTCCTGGGCTCGGTGTCCCGACGGGGCCTCCTTGGGCAGGGAGGGCTTGCTGAGGTCGCCGGGAGCCGAGCCGCTTGGCTGGCTGTCCAGCATCTGGGCTCCAGGCTCCCAACACAGATGTACCTCTGATCGTGGAAAGACCTCTCCGGTCGAAGGCCGCCCCGAGGTCCTCGCTTGGCGACTCTGGCTGGTGCCCGCTTTCCCCTGTGCCCCAGCGTCAACCCCTGGCAGCTGAATGATGATGACCTTGAATCCCAGCTCGTGGGACATGTGCGAGCAGCCCGCCAGCGGGCACAGGGCTGCCCAGGTGTGGGGACACAGCCAAGGGCAGGGCAGGGGCGGCCACCCACTGCAGGGGAGGTCCTCTGCTTCCGTTCCGGGGCGGCGAGCACGGCTGGCTCCTGGGGCAGAAGGCACCCAGGAGGGTCCAAAATACACCTTAAGCAAGCCGAAGGAAGAGGCCAGGAAAATAACGAGCATAAAGGGAAATCGGGAAGAGTGACAGTTAAGTCGAGCAGCACGAGAGCCCCCCAAGGAAGCGTGTCTTTACAAGACCCACTGGGAACCGCAGAGAAAGAGGTCACGACAAGGGGCAGGATCCTGAAGGAGGGTGTGGGCTGGAGGGGCGGGCAGCGCACACCCTGCGCCCCCAGCGCCCCCGGCCTGTGGAGAGGGTGTGGGCTCCAGGCGCTGCCCCGCTACCTCCCTGAGCCGATGCTGCGGAATGTCCCCAAAACGCGCGTGCACTTCTGTCGGCTCCAGGCAGGGTCGGGCCTGGAAACCCCTTTGCCTCCTGCAGGGGTGAGGTGATCAATGGGGGATTTGGCCTCGTGCTGGACGGGACCCAGGAGGCTGAGCAGAAGGCCAAGATGATGCTCAACTGGGACGTCTCTAACGGGGTGAGTCACACCCCCGGGCCTTTCCACCGGCCTCCTCTCCTCCCCCGGGGGGGGCCCTGCCTCCGAGAGAGAGTTCCACTCCCTTTGTCCCCAGAAAACAGGGACGCCACACCTGCGTGGCAGTGGCTCTCCGCTCCAGCTACCGGGGTCCCTGGGCGCGGCCTTCGGGGCTGTTTCCGGGCCTCCTCTGTGTCTCCCTGCCTCTGGCCTTACTCCTCCCGTCCAGCTTCCGTCTGTGCGCAGAGGGCGCCCCGGCCCTTCCCTCCCGGCGAGAGCACCCCGATTTCCCCGAGGGCCCCCTTTTAAAGCATTTTCTTTTCACCGTCTCTGAAGGCAGCGGTCCCCTGCCATCGCCGTCCTCTGTGTGTGTGTGGGGGGGCCCTGCGGGGACTCCGTCCCTCTCTGTGACCGCGGTGCACGGGGTGCACGAGAAGGGGTGACAGGCAGAAGTGCAGGTGGGGAGGGTGTGTGCTGGCAGATGTGAGGGAAGTGGGGAGGGTGCTGAGTGCGCGGGAGAGAGAGGGACTGTAAGGGGGGGTGGAGGGGTCCCGGTGAGGCAGTGAGGGGAGGGAGGGGGAGGGGAGGGGGCATGGAAATGGGGGGGCCGGGGAGCCCTGAGGCCGGAGGGGGAGAGAAGGAAGCAGGCTGGAGGGAGATTTTCAGGCAGAGCTGATATGCATGTGGGTTCTCCCAGGACGGAGGGAGGAGGGGGTGAGGGTGGTTCCCGGAACCCCCCTGCTGCCCCCGCATGGAGGCCGCCAGCTCCTTTTCGGGACCGGGCGGGGGCGGGGGTGGAGGGGTCCCTGTGAGGCAGTAAGGGGGGGTAGGCTGGTAGGGCGTTTCAGATCAGAGAGGCAGCTAAGTAAGTGGTCCAGCAGCCAGCGGAGGCCGAGCCGGAGGGGGACGCGCCCACGCAGAGACTGGCGGCCCCGCACAGGGCACAGAGGGCCCCTCGAGCGGAGGCGGAGGGTCGGGGTTTGCAGCCGGGCCGCGGCGTGTCGGGAATGCCTTGCTGGGTCCGGTGCCCCTCCCCCCGCCGCGGTCCCGCACCCGCCCCTCCCTCCCCTCCGTCCCGGCACCCGCGGCCGCCCCTCCCCCCCAGTCCTGGCACCAGCGGCCGCCCCTCCCCCCGCCCCGCAGGTGGCTCGGCGCTGCTGGGCCGGAAACCCGAAGGCCTACGAGATCATCTGCCAGACGATGCGGGACTGCGCGGGCCTGGTGGTGACGCTCCCGCACGAGGTGGCGGACGAGCGCGCGCTGCAGGCGGCCCTGCGCCCCTGAGGGGCCCCTGGGCGCCCGGCCCGGCCCCGCCCTCGCAGCCACACTGCACCTTTCACACTCACGGGCCCTCACCTGGGGACGAGCCAGCCCCGTGCGGCGGAGAGCCGGCCAGGCCAGGTGGGGCCACGTGTCCCCGCCCGCTGGAACCCCGGGAGCGCGGCCACCGCGCCCGGGCTGAACCCCCTAGCCTGCCGCAGAGGGGCCGCGGGAGCCCGGGGGGCCCCGGGCCGGCCTTCTCCCCCCAAGGGCGCCGCGTTTCCTTTGTCCTGGCGCACGAATCCTCTGCCCCCTGTCCGTGCATCCACGCGACCATCTTTCATCCGCTGGCGCGTCCGGGGTCCGTCAGGTGCTTTCTGCACCTCAGTGCCCCCCCCACCCCCCCCCACTGTGGGACTGGGAGGGTCCCGGGAGGAAAACGGAAATAAAGGATTGCCTGAAGCCGTGTAAGGTGTCGCGAGCAACGTGGGCAGGGCCAGTGGGGTGGGGCAGCAGGACTTTGCCCTAAAAGGTGAGTGGGACTTGGGGGGGGGGAGGGTGCGTCTGATGTCCGGCACCGGCACCGGGTAAAGTTTGGGGCCGAGGGTCCCGCAGGAGCCCTGGGGGCTGAGGCTGCGTTCCCGCACCCCTCCCCCGGGGGCCAAGGGATTGCTGTGGCGCTGCTGCTCCAGGCCTTCCTTTGAAGTAGGCGCGGCTCTTTTTAAGGATTCCCCTACTTTTAGGAGCCCCCCCCTGCCTCCTTGCCTCCCAGTCATCTGGTGTCCCCGCCCCTGGGGTGCTGCAGGCTGTGCGTGTGAGAGTGGCTTCCCCGTGTGGCCACCTAGCCCCTTAGGCTGAGCCCAGCAGGAGGACACAGGGGTTGGGGGTGGGAGGGAGCGAGGAGGAAGAGCCCCAAAGAGCGCACTGCCCTCTGACGGCCTCTGGAGCACACACTGGGCGAGGGTGTTTTCTTATTTGGTTCACACAGTGGGACCCAGGCCGAGCCCATGGCCTTCCTCAGGACAGGCGCCTTTGGGGAGGGGACTTCTGGGTCCCCCCTGCAATCCTGGGCAGACCAGGACATCACTGTGCTGTGGGACACGCCTCGAAGACCGGGTGGGATCAGGGGTACTGCTTCCCCGGCCTCACAACCCGGGCAAGGTCCCCTTTGGTTTAATTGAAGTAGAGCTGGCACACAATCTTTTTTTTTTTTAATGTTTATTTATTTTTGGGACAGAGCCAGAGCGTGAGCAGGGGAGGGGCAGAGAGAGAGGGAGACACAGAATTCAAAACAGGCCCCAGGCTCTGAGCTGTCAGCACAGAGCCCGACGCGGGGCTCGAACCCACGAACCATGAGATCATGACCTGAGCCGAAGTCGGACGCTCAACCGACTGAGCCCCCCAGGCGCCCCGACTTTGATTTATTTAACTTGCTTATTTCATGGAGAAGGCCAAACTTGCTTTCTGGAGCCCCAACGCGTGGGTGTGTTTCTTTCATAAAATAAAAACTTCTCCTAAATGGAGAGGTGGATGTGGGCCCTGCCTGCCACGACCTCAGGGCCTTGGACTCTCAGAGGCTCGTTTTCTGCGCTGACACAGTGTAACACCTGCATCACAATCAAGGGGTGACCAGGCTTCTGCCCTATCCTCCCTCAGGTTATAAAAAGGAGGCAAGTGAAGGGGTGAATTTCCTGCCTCCTTTCTTCCACCCTCCTCACCCTACTGACTGACACTGGGGCCTCCTCCCTCCGCTGTAAACATCCAGGGCCTCGCAGTAAGTCAGCCAGAGGCACAACCCCTGCTGGCTGTCCATGACCATGACCTCACCGTGCAAAGCAGAGCAGCTTGACCATGCACTTTGCTCTCGTTAGTTCCTAGCCTTAGCTCAGCCCTGGAGCTCGTGACAAATGCCCACCCGAAACAATCGAAAGAGATTGGGGGACAGGTGTCTGAGGAGCCAAAGAAAACCTGGCACCCCTCCCCCTCTATTGCCTGCAAAGAGGAGGCCCGGCTAGCTGGGGTCTGAGACATCAGCCCCTGGGCACTGTTTGTCTCCTCCCCAGGGGCCGTCGTCTCCTTCCCTCCCCTCCCCCCACCCCCGCTAACAAAACCCCAGTTCTGTCTGGGCAGCAGTATATACATTAAAAAAGTAGATTTTCAAGACGGCTTTCTAATTAGAGGTGACCATTGGCCTCTGAGATGGTCTGGCCTTGAGAAGAGGCAGACGTCTACAGTTCTGGGAAAACTGTAATAAAAATAGCCAGCTGAGGCTGGATTGCTTTTGGCCCTCCACCCTTCTCCTGAGAGAAGCTCTGGTGTGATGCCCGGAGGCACAGCAGCCCCGCTGGGACACGAGGAATGCAGAAGCAGAAGCGCAAGGAGGGCGCTCATGGAAAGGCAGAGGCGACAGTGGTGATGCTGTCCCAGCCTCATCGGCCCTCGTCCAGACGCCAGGGCCCTCACCTGCTAAAGCCATCCCAGGAGGGCTTCTGTCCTCTGCAGCGTGCTCACTTCTAAATCCTGATAGCGTCTGTCAATGTCTCTGTGTGTGCACCTGCGTGACAATTCCCTGCTCCTAGGAAGACAGACACCGAGGACATGCCCGAGGACACCGAGGACATGCCCACGTTAAGACCAGGACCTTCTCCCATCCAGCATCTTCCCTTTCTTTATTTTTATTTTTTAAAGTAGGCTACATCCTCGATGTGGGGCTTGAACTCACAACGCCGAGATCAAGAGTTGTACACTGAGCCACCCAGGCGCCCCCATCGTCCCCCTTTAAAAGCAGGCCCCGCCCACTACATCCGGTCTGTGGCCTGCCCCCTCCCTTGCAGTGTGTTCTATAAACTGCTATCTCCTTGGCTCTGCCTCAGGGGAATTCGTTCCCTTCCCGCACCACCCACTTCTGCCCCATCGTCATCATCATCGGGGTCGAGAGACAGCGTGTCTAGATACCGCGGAGTGGATGCAACACTGTGGCTTGTTTGGTGGTGTCTCAGGCGGACACTCGGTATTTTAAAGGGATTCTGTGTCCAGTTCGGTGTTATTTTTAAGGAAGCAGAGATACGTGGCCTCTACTGAGAAGTGTTTTCATCAAAACGACGAAGACAGAAACCAGTTGGCCGTGACGGGCATAGGCGTCAGTTGCCTTGAAAATCCAAGGCTGAGGGGCGCCTGGGGGGCTCAGTCGGTTAAGCGTCCAACTTCAGCTCAGCTCATGATCTCATGGTTCGTGGGTTCGAGCCCCGCATGGGGCTCTGTGCCGACAGCTCCTCTCTCTCTGCCCCTCCCCTGCTCAGTCTCTGTCTCTCTGTCTTAAAGGAAACGTTAAAAAAAATAAAAGGAAAAAGGAAATCCAAGGTTGTGAACGTGTCAGCGTCTCTCCCTGGGTAGCCTCTATCCTCCGTGAACCTGGGACTCCCTGGGAACCGGAGGCTTCCGTTGCCGGCCTGCCCAGGCCAGTCCCGGGGGACTCACCTGAGTGATGAGCTCTCCTTTTTCAACTAAACTCTTACCCCCCAAACGGGGGGCTCAAACTCACGGCCCCAAGATCAAGAGCTGCATGTTCCATTGACTGAGGCAGCCAGGGGCCGGGATGAGCTCCCTTGTCCCAGGCTTTCCAGTAAGTTCCTACAGTGAGGGCAGGGGCCAGCCTTGACCTGCCGCTGCATTTTGTTTGGCCTGGTGACTGTCACCGGTTTTTACAAGTTGGAAGATGTCGCTCAAATAGCCAGGTTTTCACTTTACTTAAAGTAATCAGGAGATCGGGTGACACTGCCCTCACCACCTCTGTGTCAGCAAGTGGCTGGAGGCTCCTCGGGGCTGGGTGGGTTTTTTTTTTTTTCTTTCCAACTTGCCCCAGGCCCTGCCCAGCCTTAGTGCCTTCCAATGATGCGGAGGATGCGGGTTTCTCACGCTGCCTGCTTCCCACTGTGGGCCTCCTGCTGGGGCTCTGCTGGGATTTGAACCTCTGTGTACGACTGTTCTCCAGAGAAACCGAACCAGTGGGATGTGTATCTGTACGTCTATAGACGTTTGTAGGTACACGTGGCTGCCATATATATCAGGACAGCCCCACGGAACAGTAGGCCGGAGGCCTGGGAACGCCACAGGCGTAATTCAGTTCGCGTGTGAAGGCCTGAGACCCACAGAACTAGGGGAGTAATGGTGTGAAGACCCGAACAAGGGCGGGAGATGAGGGGCGCCTGGGTGGCTCTGTCCGTTAAGCGTCCGCCTTCAGCTCAGGTCATGATTTCCTGGTTCGCGAGTTCGAGCCCCGCGTCGGGCTCTGTGCTGACAGCCCGGAGCCTGTTTCAGATTCTGTGTCTCCCTCTCTCTCTGCTCCCACCCTGCCCCGTGCGCTGTCTCCCTGTCTCTCAAAAATAAATAAACACTGGGGCGCCTGGGTGGCTTAGTCGGTTAAGCGTCTGACTTTCGCTTAGGTCATGATCTCGCGGTTCGTGGGTTCGAGCCCCGCGTCGGGCTCTGTGCTGACAGCTCAGAGCCTGGAGCCTATTTCAGAGTCTGAATCTCCCTCTCTCTCTGACCCTCCCCTGCACACACTGTCTCTCTCTCTCTCTCTCCTAGAAATAAATAAATAAATAAACACTAAAAAAAAAAAAAAAAAAAAAAAGACCTGGAGATGAGATGAGGTGTCCCAGCTCAGTGAGATAGGAAAAAAGGAAACTCCTCTTCCTTCCCCTCCACAGATTGCAAATGCCCATCTTTTTGCAGAAGAGACACCCATTTAAATGCTAATCTCCTCAGAGATACACCCAGAAGCAATGTTTAAAATGGCCCACTAAAATTATCACGTAAAATTAACCATCACAGGCATCCCTGATGGAGAAGTTTCCACCTACTCTGTGGTACTTTGATTTATAATAAAAAATGTATAGCTGGTCTTCATTCCCATTTCTGGCGCAGAGCTCCAAAACCCCTTGGAATTTCCTAACAAGAGTGATCAAGGTGTTTTTACATTCTTGGGGCACCAGGCTGGCTCAGTCGGTTAAGCGTACGACGTAATATTCTCTATCTCCATCTACATTGTTGCAAATGGCAAGATTTCACTCATTTTTATGGCTGAGTAATATTCCTGTGTGTGTGTGTGTGTGTGTGTGTGTATCACATCTTCTTTATCCATTCATCTGTCGATGGACATTCTCTCTCTGCCTCTAGCTCGCAGGCACTCCATCTCTGTCAGTCAAAAATAAACATTAAAAAACATTAAAAATTTAAAAACAGGTGTTCTATTGTTAACAAACTCCTTCCTAGCACTCCTGAGTTTATGTTAATGAGGTGACTTTTGGGGAACACCCAAAGCTGGAGGGCTGGTTGCCAGGGGAGCCAACCGGGTGATTAGAGGGTTGGAACTTTCAGTCCCACCCCCTGACCTCTGGAGAGGGGGGAGGGGCTACAGAGGAATCCATCATCAAGGCCAATGATTTAATCAACCGTGCCTGAGCATGGAAACCTCTGGGTCGGGGCTCGGAGAGCTCCTGGGTTGGGGAGCACGTGGAGATTTGGGGAGAATGGCAGGTGGAGAGGGGATAGAAGCTCAGCACCCCTTCCCCACACCCTGCCCCATGCATCTCTTCTATCTGGCTGTTCCTGAGTTATGTCCTTTTATAATAAACTGATAAGCCAGTAAATTACATGTTCCTCAGTTCTGTGAGCCATTCTGGCACATGTAGCAAACCCAAGGACGGGGTCATGGGCACCTCCAGTCTATTGCCCGTCCTTCAGAGACACAGGTGACCGGGGGGGGGGGGGGGGGGGGGGGGGGGGGGGGGGGGGGGGGAAGGGGACGGGGGGAGGGGTGGCGGAAGCAGTCTTGTAGGACTGAGCCCCTAACCTATGCCATCTGATGCTGTCTGTCTCCAGGTAGACAGTCTCAGAATTGGGTTCATTGCTTGGTGGTGTCGCAGGCTGGCTGGGTCCTCGGACAGAGAGGGGGTCCCCCAGGACCACTCCAGAGGCTCCTTGGCTTCCCGCAGGATGAGAAACCAAATGCGCGGAGAGGAAGTGAGAGCAGAATTTATTGCAGACGCAGAGGGAGCACAGATTCAGAGCAGCTGGGCAACTTGGAAAGGAAAAAAGAGTGTGTCTCATCGTTGCTTATTGAGGATCGTAGATAGTCAAGTGCATGTGGTTTCTCAGGCTTCCAGGAGCAAAGAGGAGCGTGTACGTGTCCCCCGTAAGTCACTCATACCCCGGAGCCAGGGGTCTTGGTGAGTCACTGGTCCTGGAAGATACGCATCACGACCCCACCTGGTCACGCCCCCGATGCTCTCTACTGTGCTGGAAGACTCCAAAGAAGCCATTAACTCCTTGACCTTGACAAGGAGGACATATATTACCTGTCCTAAAAGGCGTGTGTAAGGCAGGGCTACAGGTCGTAGCAAGAACGGAAGCGAGAAAAGGGGCAAAAGCAGTTTTTCATGGTTTCCCTTTAGTTTCCCTGCTCAGTGGTGCTGGGGGGAAACGCACGTTCGACTCCCCACCCCAGCGCTTCCTGCTCTGCCAGACTTTCGATGCCCTGCGCACCTACGCTGGCGATTCAAAGCCCACAGTGAGTGATGCCACCAGAGGGCTGGAAGGGCACTTCAGTTCCCTCCATTTTGATCTTCGTCTGTACGTTCTTTTTAAAAAATGTTTACTTTTTTTTTAAATCTTTTTAAACGTTTACTTATTTTTGAGACAGAGAGAGCATGAGCTGGGGAGGGGCAGAGAGAGAGAGAGGGGGAGACACAGAATCTGAAACAGGCTCCAGGCTCTGAGCTGTCAGCACAGAGCCTGATATGGGGCTCGAACCCACGGACTGTGAGATCATGACCGGAGCCAGAGTCGGACGCTTAACCGACTGAGCCACCCAGGCGCCCCAATGTTTACTTATTTTTAAGAGAGAGAGAGAGCACACAAGCCGGAGAGGGGCAGAGGGAGAGGGAGACACAGAATCCAAAGCAGGCTCCAGGCTCTGAGCTGTCAGCACAGAGCCCGAAGTGGAGCTCGAACCCATGAGCCAGGAGGTCATGACCTGAGCCAGCCACTTAACTGACTGAAACCCCCACGTGCCCCTGAGTCTGTAGGTTCTAATTGATTCAGTTCTTTGCAGTTTAATTCAGGAAAAAGACCCTTTGGGCGAAGCATCCCCAATGGGAATGTAACTACCCCCTCAAGCAATAAGGACTGCCCTGAGCCAGCAAGCCCCCGCCCATGGTTTAACCCTCACTGCCCACCTGGTTGTACCCACCCACATTTGCCCCACATTTTCCTTCTATAAACCCAGATGTATTTTCAGCACTTTGCAGACAGTCTGAGACGCTAGTCCGCTGTCTTCCCCGAGTTGGCCTGCCTGAAATAAATTCCTTTCCTATTTCCCTACTCGCGTGTCTCTGCCTTTTGCCCAACCTGGTCTGTCTGGGACCCCTGTGCCCTGGCAATAGTGCTGGGCGCCCGGCAACATCGGGCTGGTGGGATTTCCCCCCAGATGCAAACAAATATGACAAGCCCTTGTGTGTCATCTGCGTCTCCTCCTCGGCTGTCACACACAGGCTTGGAGAGTCCCTCTCTGTCTGAGCAACAACTATTTCAGCCCAGATCACGAGTTAGCGCATCTGCTCCTCACTGGCAGCCCTATTCCTGACAGCAATGGAGAACCTCAGGAAGTAGGAAGTGTGAGATGAATCCTTACCCTTCAGCAAGGCAGATTTCACCCATTTAACAGTGTTATGAAAAATACCAGGGGGCGCCTGGGTGGCTCAGCTGGTTAAGCACCTGACTTGGGTTCAGGTCATGATCTCACGGTTCGTGGGTTCGAGCCCCACGTCGGGCTCTGTGCTGACAGCTCAGAGCCGAGAGCCTGCTTCAGATTCTGTGTCTCCCTCTCTCTCTAACCCTCCCCTGCTCACGCTGTATCTCTCTCTCTCTCTCAGAAATAAATAAAACATTAAAAAAGAAAAATACCAGGAGTATCTCCTAAAAGCTGAACAATCCCAAAGAGGAAATGTATCCATATTCTGACCAAATGTGTGTTATTAAAATTTTTTTTAATTTTCAAGGTGCCTGGGCGGCTTAGTCGATGAGGCATCTGACTCTTGATCTCAGCTCAGGTCATGATCTTGTGGGTTGTGAGTTTGAGCCCTGCATCGGGCTCTGTGCTGATGGCTCAGAGCCTGCTTGGGATTCTCTCTCTCTCTCTCTCTCTCTCTCTCTCTCTCTCTCTCTCTGTCTCTCTCTTACTCTCTCCCTTTCAAATAAATAAAACCTGAATTTTTTAAACTTTCTTTTATTGTAGTAAAATATATGTAACATAAAATTTACCATTTTAACCATTTCTAAGAGTGCACTTCAGGGCATTGAGCACACTCACACTATTGTGCAGCCGTTCCCACCCACCAGCCCCAGAATGTTTTCATCTTCCCAAACTGAAACTCCGTATCCATTAATCCTTGACTCCCCTCTCCCCTCCCCTCAGCCCCTATAGCCACCATCCTACTTTCTGTCTCTATGATTTAGACAACTCTAGGGACCTCATATAAATGGAATAATACACGGTTTATTCTTTTTGTGACTGGCACAATGTCCTCAAGGTTCATCCATGTTGTGACATGTTCAAAATTTCCTTCCTTTTGAGAACTGAGTAATATTCCACTGTGTCCATAAACCACATTTTGTTTAGTCATTTTTCCATCTAAGGACACTTGGATTGCTTCCAACTTTTGGCTGCTATGAATAATGCCTCTATGTACACAACTGTGTGACTATCTGAGTCCCTGTTTTCAGTTTTTCTTTGTATCTACCCAGAAGTGGAATTGTTGGGTCATATGGTAATTCCATGTTCAGTTTTTCTGAAGAACCACCATACTGTTTTCCATAGTGGGAAACATTACTTAATTATAAAAGTCACTCATGATCTCGAGAACTCTGTAGTTGGCAATATCTCTGATGAACATAGACACAAAAATTCTCAACAAAATATTAGCGAACTGAATCAAACAATACATTAAGAAAATGATTCACCACAGTCAAGTGGGACTTATTCCTGGGATGCAAGCATGTTTCCATATTTGCAAATCAATCACCATGATACATCACATGAACAAGAGGAAGGATAAAAACCATATGATCTGGCACAAAAACAGACACATAGACCAATGGAATAGAATAGAGAACTCAGAACTGGACCCACAAATGTATGGCCAACTAATCTTTGACAAAGCGGGAAAGAGTATCCAATGGAAAAAAGACAGCCTCTTTAACAGATGGGGCTGGGAGCACTGGACAGCAACATGCAGAAGAATGAAACGAGATCATTTTCTCACACCGTACACAAAAATAAACTCAAAATGGATAAAGGACCTGAACGTGAGACAGGAAACCATCAACACCCTAGAGGAGAAAGCAGGAAACAACCTCCTTGACCTCAGCCACAGCAGTTTCTTACTTGACACGTCCCCAGAGGCAAGGGAACCAAGAGCAAAATGAACTACTGGGACCTCATCAAGATTAAAAGCTTCTGGGCGGCAAAGGAAACAATCCCTAAAAGTAATAGGCAACTGACAGAATGGGAAAAGATAGTTGCAAATGACATATCAGATACTTATCAGGCTAGTATCCAATATCTATAAGGAACTCATCAAACTCCACACCCGAAAAACAATCTAGTGAAGAAATGGGCAGAAGACACGAACAGACACTTCTCCAAAGAGCACATCCAGATGGCCAACAGACACATGAAACGATGCTCAGCGTCCCTCATCATCAGGGAAACACAAATCAAAACCACGCTGAGATATCACCTCACACTGGTCAGAGTGGCTAACATGAACAAATCAGGAGACTCTAGATGCTGGCGAGGATGTGGGGAATCGGGCACCCTCCTACACTGTTGGTGGGAATGTAAACTGGAGCAGCTGCTCTGGAAAACAGTGTGGAGGTTGCTCAAAAAATTAACAAGAGAACTCCCCTATCACCCAGCAGTAGCACTCCTAGGAATTTACCCAAGGGATACAGAAATGCTGAGGCATAGGGGCACATGGACCCCAATGTTCATAGCAGCACTCTCAACAATAGCCAAAACATGGAAAGAACCTAAGTGTCCACTAACTGATGAATGGATCAAGAAGATGTGGTATATTTATACAATGGAATACTACACGGCAATGAGAAAGAGTGAAATCTGGCCACGGGTAGCAACATGGATGGATCTTGAGGGTGTTATGCTGAGCAAAATAAGTCAGGCAGAGAAGGACAGATACCATATGTTTGCACGTATAGGAGGATTAGGAGGAACTTAATGGAGGACCATCGGGGAGGAGAAGGGGAAAAATAGTGGGGGAGAGGGAGGGAGGCAAACCATGAGAGACTCTTGAATGCTGAGAATAAACTGAGGGCAGATGGGGGTGGGGGAGGGGAAGAGGGGTGATGGGCACGGAGGAGGGCACTTGTTGGGATGAACACTGGGTGTTATATGGAAACCAACTTGACAATACACTATTTAAGAAAAAAAACCCATATGATCATTTCAATACATGCAGAAAAAGCGTTTGACAAAGTACAACACCCGTTCGTGATAAAAACCTTCAACAAAGTAGATTCAGAGGGAATATACCTCAACACAATAAAGGCCTTATGTGAAAAACATCATACTCAGTGGGGAAAACCAGAGAGCTTTTTCCCTAAGGTCAGGAATAAGACCAGAACTTGCCCTCTCACCACTTTTATAGCACTTGGAGTCCTAGCCACACCAATCAGACAACAAAAAGAAATAAAACGCATCCAAATTGGTAAGGAAGAAGTAAAACTCACTATTTGCAGATGAAAGCCCTAAAGACTCCATGAAAAAACTACAAGAATTTAGTAAGGTCACAAGATGTAAAATCAATGCACAGAACTCTGTTGCATTTCTATGCACTAATAATGAAGTAGCGGAAAGAGAAATTAAGACAATAATCCCACTTACACTTGCAAAAAATAATAAAATATCTAGGAATACACCTAACCAAGGAGGTGAAAGACCTATACTCTGCAAACTACAAACATTGGTGAAAGAAATTGAAAATCACACAAAGAAACGGAAAGGCATTCTGTGCTCATGGATTGGGAGACTAAATCTTTTAAAAATGTCCATGCTAGCCAAAGCAATCTCTAGATTTAATACAATCCTTTTCAAGATATCAATCTAATTCACAGAACTAGGATAAATCATTCTAAAATTTGTATGGGACCACAAAGACCTCAAATAGCCAAAGCAATCTTGAAAAAAGAACAAAACTGAAGTACCACAATCCCAAATGTCAAGATATACTACAAAGCAGTAGTAATCAAAATAGTATGGTACTGGCAAAAACAGACACATGGGTGGATCAGTGGAACAGAATAGAGTCTCCAGAAACAAACCCATGATTACGTGGTCAATTAACTTCAACAAAGGAGGCAGGAATACCCAATGGGAAAAAGACAGTGTAGCAAATGGTGTTGGAAAAACTGGACAGCAACATGCAAAAGAATGAAACTGGGCCACTTTCTTAGGCCATACACAAAAATAAATTCAAAATGGACTGAAGATCTAAAGGTGAGACCCGAAACCATAAAAATCCTAGAAGAGAGGACAGGCAGTCATTTCTCTGACATTGATCATAGCAACATTTTCCTAGTGGGTCTCCGGAGGCAAAGGGAACGAAAGCAAAATTAAACTATTAGGAGTTCATCAACATAAAAAGCTCTGCACAGCCAGGGAAACAAGCAACAAAACTAAAAGGCAACCTATGGAATGGGAGAAGATATCTGCAAATGACATACCCGATAAAAGGTTAGTATCCACAATATATAAAGAACTTATACAAGTCAACACCCAGAAAACAAATAATCCAAATAAAAACGGGCAGAAGACGTGACCAGACATTTCTCCATAGAAGACATACAGATGGCCAATGGACACATGAAAAGATGCTCACCATCATTTGTCAGGGAAATGCAAATCAAAACTGCAAATCAGTTATCCCCTCACACTTGTCAGAATGGCCAAAATGAGCAACGCAAGAAACAGGTGCTGGCGAGGATGTGGAGAAAAAAGGATCTTCGTGCACTGTCGGTGGGAACGCAAACTGGTACAGCCGCTGTGGAAAACGGTGTGGAGGTTCCTCAGAAAGTTAAAAATAGAACTGTAGATGGAGCAATGGCACTCCTGGGTATTTACCCAAAGAATACAAAAACACTAATCCAGAGGGAGGCATGCATCCCTATGTTTATGCAGCACTATTTACAACTGCCAAGATATGAAAGCAGACTAAGTGTCCATCGACCGATGAATGGATAAGGAAGAAGTGGCATAAAGATACGATGGAATATTATTCAGCCATAAAAGAGAATGGAATCTTGCCATTAGCAACAACGCGGATAGAATTAGGGAGTATAATGCTAAACTACATAAGTCAGAGAAAGACAAATACCATGATTTCACTCATGTGTGGAATTTAAGAGACCAAGGAAATGAACAAAGAAAAGAGACAAAAAACTACTGGATTCTTTTTTTAAAAAATATTTTTATTTATTTCTAGGAGAGAGAGAGAGAGAGAGACAGCGTGAGCAGGGGAGGGTCAGAGAGAGAGGGAGTCACAGACTGAAACAGGCTCCAGGCTCTGAGCTGGCAGTCAGCACAGAGCCTGACGCGGGGCTCGAACCCACGAACCGCGAGATCATGACCTGAGCCGAAGTCGGACGCTTAACCGACTAAGCCACCCAGGCGCCCCCTGGATTCTTAAAACATAGAGAACAAACTGCCAGAGGGGAGGTGATGGCGGGGCGGGGGGGGGGGGATAGGTGAAGGCATTAAGAGTGCACGCACTGTGATGAAACACTGAGTAATGTGTCGAATTGTTGAACCACTATATTGTATACTTGAAACGAATATAAACTATATGTTTATTACACTGGAATGAAAATAAAACCACAAAAACAAAACCTCCATTCATGATCTAAAAAAAAGGCAAGTAGTCAACAGGACAGAAGAATTAAGGGAAGGTACCTTTCGTTCCCCACCTCTCTTTAGAAGCAGTTACAAGGACTAGCAGTGTCTTGTGAATGTTTCTAGAAATTTTCTAAGGGTATGCAAGTACATGAACATACACATCGTTTTTCCCTCCTTATACAAACGGGATCCTTCTAAACAATGCATGCATTGATTTTTCCTAACGATGTATTTTTAGCAGAGTCCTAACAGAATGTAAAGTTACTGTTCTAGAATGAACAAGTCAGTGGTTTTTAGTTGACACAACTGAGTCTAATTATGTCTAATTCCAGGGTGTTTCCATCACCCCAAAAAGAAATTCCATAGCTATTAGGAATTAGTCCCAATTTCCCTTTACTGTCCATTCCCTGGCAACCACGAATCTACTTTCTGGCACATGGCCAGAAAAGTCACCTTTTCTAGACAGATGAGTGGAAGCCTATAGTATGTGGTGTTTTGTGTCTGGCTTTCTCCCCTTAGCACGTCTTCAAGGTTCACTGCTGTTGTAGCCTGCTTCCGTACTTCATCCCTTTTTATGGCTGAATAATATTCCGTCACGTGGGTATGCCACATTTTGTCTACCTATTTGCCTGTTGATGGACACTTGGTTGTTCCCACCTTTCATTATGTAGCATTATGGATAATCTACTATGGGGGCTCCTGGGTGGCTGTCGGTTAGGCGCCTGACTTTGGCTCAGGTCACAATCTCGCAGTCCATGGGTTCGAGCCCGGCGTCGGGCTCTGTGCTGACAGCTCGGAGCCTGGAGCCTGCTTTGGATTCTGTGTCTCCCTCTCTCTCTGCCCCTCCCCTGCTTGCCCGCTGTTGCTCTCAAAAATAAACAAACATTAAAAAAAAAAGTTTTAGAATAATCTATTATGACCATTCACAGACAGGTTTTTGTGTGAATGTGTTTTCATTTCTCTTGGGTATATGCCTAGGAAAGGAATTGCTGGCTGATAGGAAAATTCTGTATTTAACTTTTGCGGAGCTGACACGCTTTCTTGCACACCGGCTTCACCAGATTACATTCCCACCAGAAGTGTGTGAGGGTTCCAATTTTTCCTTCATCCTTACACTTGTGCTTTTTCATTTTAAAAAGTTATAGCTGTCAGTGGAGAAGAAATGTTATATCCTTGTGGTTCTGATCTGCATTTCCCTAATGAGTAATGATGTTGAGCATCTTTTCATGGGCTCATTGGCCATCTGTACATCTCTGGAGAGGTATCTATTCAAATCTATTGTTTTTCAGTTGGGTTGTCTTTTTGCTGTTGGGTCAGAGGTTTTTAAAACTATATTCTGGGTAGTAGTTGCTTATCAGATACAGGATTTGCAAATTTTTCTTCCACTCTGGGGTTGTCTTTTCACTTCCTTTTTAGTGTTTTTAGACGTAAAAGAGTTTCTGGTTTTGACGAAGCCCAATTTGTTTCTTTCATTGCTTGTGTTTTGGTTTCATACCTAGGAAACCATCGCGTAATCCGAGGTCACCCAAATGTACTGTTTTCTTCTAACAGTTTTTGCTCTTACGTTTAGGTCTTTGATCTATTTTGAGTTACTTTTTGCATCTGCTGGGAAGTACGGGCCCAGATTCATTCTTTCCTATGTAGATATCCAGCTGTCCCAGAACAATTTGTTGAAAACATTATTCTTTCCTCCATGGAATGGCCTGGGGACAATACAGTTTGGCGCATAAATTATATATACATACTTACATTTATATATACGTATGGTGTTCCCTATTCTTTTCAGTATATTTTATGTACCTTATTTTTAAACTCCTTTTGATAAGCCAAATATTTAGCAGAGAGTCTTCCCTGTTAGCCTCTGGGCATACAGGGGTGGATGAGACTGACCCGGTTCCCGCGCTAAAGGAGTCTACATTCCAGAGGGGGACATAGACCACGAATTATCCAGGAAAAGGGCAAATAAAAAATAGCTTGAGAGCTATAAGCAGAAGCAAATCAGAGGGGCGGGGGAGAATAAGAGGCTGGGTGAAGAGTGTACGTGATCGGAAGGCCAGTCTTCCTATAGGAATCAGAGACCAAGCTGTGCAGGGTCGAACTGGCTTCGCCTGTTGGAGGAACTGGAATAAAGACGGGGGTGGGGGGGGGAGGGGATCGGGGATCGGATTGTAGAGTGAGGGGTAAAGTGGTGAGAAATGTGGGGGAGACAGCAACGGGGTGCACCAAGTCAGGACACAACCATGCCCTAAGGAGACTGGGTGGAGGGCATGGTGGAGGCTGGGGAGCGGCTGCTGCGTTATCTCCCTAACAAGCTAGTCGTGACCTAGGGGTTTGGGTCAGGAGGGCAGTGACGTGAAGCAAAGTGGGGGCGCTCCCGACTGCGCCCGGAGTGAGGGGTGGGGTGGGGGAGTTCCGGCAACAGTTGGGTCAGGGCTGCGGGAGGTGCAAGGCTTTAGGAAGTTTAGGAGGAAAGGCAGTTGGAAGAGCGTGGGCAGGGAGTGGGGGGCGGGAATCGGGGGCGCTGCGGGTCCGCGGGCGAGGTGCCAGAGGCAGCGGGGCGCCTCAGCGAGCTCACACTTCCGTGAGCCCCGCCTGGCGCCGCGACCTTGACTCTCCCGGCTCCTGGCTGTGACCTCGGGCAAGGCACTCGAACGGCCAGGGCCTCAGTTTCCTCACCCTTGCGAGTGTGAAGACCGTCGGCTGCCGTTACTGATCCCCTGCCCAGTGGAAAGCTAGCACCGGTCCCCACGGAGGGGGACGCCGCAGCTCGCGAGGTCGGCCTCGGCCGAAGCCCCGGGGGCTCGGCGGCCAGCGGCACCCGCGCGCCCGCGCCGGCCAGCCCGGGCCCGGCAGGCCTCGCGCGGCGCCCCGCGGCGCAGGCGCAGGCGCAGACGCACGCGCACGCGCAGCTCCAGGCCGGACTCCGGCCGTGCTCCGCGCCGGGCTTTGGCGGCCGCACGGCGTCGCGCACGGCTGGGCGGGGCGGACGGCGCTTCCTCCGAGGCGGCGGCTGGGACGCCGCGGCTGGGCCCAAGATGGACCTTCCGAAGCTGCTGGCCGCGCCGACCGCGCGCGGACCCCAACATGGCGGCGGCGGCGGCCCCGGCCGGCTGCGCCGAGGCCCCGGGCCGCCGCCCGGCCCCGGCCCCGCGCGCCGCCGGCTGCTGCTGCTGCGGGGCCCCGAAGATGGCGGGCCGGGGCCGCTGCGCGGGGAGGCCCGGGCGGCGTCGGAGGGCCCGCGGCCGAGTCCCCCGCCCCCGGAGGACGGCGGCGACTCCTTCGTGGTGCTGCTGGAAGTGGCGCGCGGCGCCGCGGCCGAGGCGCCCGGGCGGCGGGAGGTCGGGGCCAGCGCCGGCGCGAGCCCGGCCGGCCGGCCCCAGCAGGGCCCCAGCGGCGCGGCGGCCGCCGCCCCCGAGCCCGCGGCGGGCCTCGCGGGCCTCGCGGGCACCGTCACCATCAACAGCCAGGACCTGCTGGTGCGCTTCGACCGCGGCGTCTTCACGCTGGCCGCCGCGCCGCCGCCGTCCGGCCAGCCGCCCCGGGGCCCGCCCGCGCCCCCGCCGCCGCCGGGGGGCGAGGAGGCCGCCAGCCCGGCCGAGGGCAGCCGCGGCCCCCCGGGCCCCGGCCCCGCCGGCTACCGCTGTCCCGAGCCGCAGTGCGCGCTCTCCTTCGCCAAGAAGCACCAGCTCAAGGTGCACCTGGTGACGCACGGCAGCAGCCAGGGCCGGCGGCCCTTCAAGTGCCCGCTGGACGGCTGCGGCTGGGCCTTCACCACGTCCTACAAGCTCAAGCGGCACCTGCAGTCGCACGACAAGCTGCGGCCCTTCGGCTGCCCCGTGGGCGGCTGCGGCAAGAAGTTCACCACCGTGTACAACCTCAAGGCGCACATGAAGGGCCACGAGCAGGAGAACTTGTTCAAGTGCGAGGTGTGCTCCGAACGCTTCCCCACGCACGCCAAGCTCAGCTCCCACCAGCGCAGCCACTTCGAGCCCGAGCGGCCCTACAAGTGTGACTTTCCCGGTAACCGCGCGCCAGGGGCCTGCGGGCGGGCTCGGGGGGCCGCGGGGCCGGACTGAGCCGCGCAGAGTGGGGGCGGCGGCGCCCCGCGTCCTGCGGCTCACTCGGGCAGGATTTCAATTCCGTGGGCCCGAGAGCGAGGGGCGGGAACGGAGCACCCTGGTGTCTGCGTTCCAGCCCTTTCCAGGTGGTTCGGTTTGGTACCTCCACTCTGCATCGCTGCGGGGATTTCGACAGCGAGGTAGCACAGTGGTGACAGCCTGCCTTCCCCACGGTGGAGGCCACAGGCCTCTCTCCTAAGGTGCTTCAGGCTAATGAAAGCGATCAAGCGTCTTCCCAGATGCTTGACTTAGGAGTGGGGCCTTTGTTTCCTGGGATCTTTCATTGCTTAGAAATGGCTCAGTTTCTCAGATATTTCCGCGGGGAGCACTCCGGTGTGGGAGGAGCACAGACGATTGGGCCAGATGCTAGGGTAGCCACAGGTGTGTGGTGCATTGCGCTTTGGTGCCTTTGATGCTTTCATTTCCTTGGGACTTCACAGTGTGGGGAAGTCCTAAAAATTATCCTCGTTTTGCAGATGAAGAGTCTGAGGCCCAGCAGTGTAGATAAAATCCAGGGGAGGGCTCCTTCTCCGCCAGCGTTGCCTGCAGTGGCAGGGAAGGCAGGCGCTGTAGGGTATAAACCTCTCCAGGATCGGCAGGTTTAGGTGCTGGAAGGGGAAGCATTGCCATCCCAGGGCGAAGAGAAGATACCCGTCTGGGCAGGAGTTGATCTTGGCGGGGGGTGTGACGCTGCAGAGCTAAGGCAGTGAATACAGGCCGTGATGTGGGGAGTGAAGCTGGAAAGGTGTGGGAGGGGCCAGTTCAGGGGGAGGGGCCTCCCATGTCCTGTTCATCGAAACAAAACTGGCCTACATGGCGGGCACCGCCCAGCTTGTTACTGATGTGTCTGTTGTATACGTGCAGCGTGTGTCATAAAATGCAGTCAGACATAGGGGTTCGGAAAGGGTAGAATGAAAAACACATGCTAATAGTGGCTTGTTTTCTTCCCACGGGCTTGTAGACTGTCTTGTGCGTCCCTCTAAGGAGAATGTGGGTTGAGACCACTGTGAATCGAATGATGCTGGTAGCCTGCTCCCTAGTCAAGTGCAGGAGTATCGTTCCAAGTAAAATACTAGGAAAGTCAGGGCTGTAGCTTCCTTCAGGGTACGAAGGTCCCCTGAGAGGTTTTTTTTTTTTAATGTTTTAGTTATTTTTAGGAGAGAGAGAGAGACAGCGTGAGCAGGGGAGGGTCAGAGAGAGAGGGAGTCACAGACTGAAACAGGCTCCAGGCTCTGAGCTGGCAGTCAGCACAGAGCCCGACGCGGGGCTCGAACCCACGAACCGCGAGATCATGACCTGAGCGAAAGTCGGACGCTCAACCGACTAAGCCACCCAGGCGCCCCAGCCCCCTGAGAGTTTTGAGTGGATCAGTGGGGTGTTTAAGACGGGTGGGATCAGGAGGGGGGCCGGTGAAGGCCTGAGTTTGCCTAGGTGGTGGGATGGTGAGGGGTTCTGCGGAGGACAGATCGCCTGAGGCAGATCACAGGGTTTGGTTGTGACTGCAGGGAGGGTGGACCCTGCTGAGGCTGAGAGATTGACCTGTTGGAGTGTCTGAATACATCAAAGCCCAAAATAGGGCCTGGCTGGGGGTGGGGAGGCAGGGCAGATGTATGCTAAAGAGGAGGATTTTAGGGCATGTAGGAAGATAAACATATCCCAGTTGGGTGTTGCTGGGGAAAGTAGCGTTCCTGGGGCTAGTGCTTGGATGCGGGACGTGCAGCTTGCGTCTGCTACAGGCACGATGGATGACGTTAAAGGCTCTGAGAAGAGCTGCATCAAAGATACGTGGTAGGCATCTTACAGCCTGGCATTTTCTATTCCGTTTGGACCCTGAACCTTTTTGTTAGAGGAGAGCTTTTGATGCGGGAGGTCTGGGACTTGCTGAGGTAGACTCCTTCCTGGTGGCACAACTGGGGTTGATAGACAGACAGACAGACAGACAGGTGAAGGCGAGTGAAGACTCTGGTAGCCTTTGACAGCAGGGTACCCGGGGGAAACAGGCAGAAGGAAAAAAGAGAAACCTGGCATCGAAGGGGGATATTGCCAGTTACAGAGGAGGCCACGGAGGACGTTTGTAAGCGTAGAGGACACAGCATCACCCCCAGGGGGGTGACAGAGTCTTGGTATAACAACGGTTTGTGGCCCTTCCAACCGCAACCCTACCAGGCAGAACCCTTGTTCCTTAGGCTCTAATCTCTCTCGTTGGGTTTTCTTTGGTGTCGCCTTGGCAGGACTGACATCAGAGGTCCCAGACGTAAGCACGATCCGTGCTGTGGACCTGGGAGCACGTTGCTGCCCTGATCGGTGGCTTCGCACCCAAGTCCCATCACAGCAGGTGGCCTGCACGTGCCCGTTGGCTGCCCTCAGCCACCGTTCGGGAGCAGGCCTCGGTGGTCGCGGCCACGGTGGTACCTTCCTGGAGGCCCCTCGGACTCCTTTCCTCCTCGTTTGCTTCGCCGTGAGCGTGTCCTGGAGCGGCGGTGCGCTTCGCCGGGGTCCGTGGCGTCTGTCGCGCCGCTGAGCCACGTCTGTGTTCCTCGTTCAGGCTGTGAGAAGACCTTCATCACGGTGAGCGCCCTGTTCTCCCATAACCGAGCCCACTTCCGGGAACAAGAGCTCTTCTCCTGCTCCTTTCCCGGGTGCAGCAAACAGTACGACAAAGCCTGTCGCCTGAAGATTCACCTGAGGAGTCACACGGGTAAGCAGCTAGGGAGCGCGGCGCCGTTGCGCCCACGGTTTGTCTTCGGGGCAGCTCGCGTGTGTGATCACGAGGTGTAATTTTTGTCTTTTCCAAGGTGAAAGACCTTTTGTTTGCGACTCCGACAGCTGCGGCTGGACCTTCACCAGCATGTCCAAACTCCTGCGGCACAAAAGGTACTCTTGGCGCTTCGGTTGAGCTACTGGGGTGGAGAAGGAATTTGGTGCGTGTCCACAGCGGGAGCCTCCGGATGACATGTATCTGTTGGCTTTTATTTTTTTTTTTCAAGTTCTAAGAAAAGGAGCCCATTGTAGCTAATTTGGAAAACTCGGAGAGCTGTGACAAGGAAACCACTCCGAATCCGATCACCTATGTCAGTTTTTCTGCGTGTACTTGTTTTTAAGGGTAATTTGTTTACTTCACGTACACGCCAATATTTTTTAAATGTTAGGAGCTTTTTTGAAATATTTTAAGACAGAAGGAGCTTCCTTCTGTCATTACAAACCTTCCACGGTGATAGTGACACGGGGCTTCGCCTGTGTGCAGGGGATGGTCAGCACTGGACGTATGCGTCTCCTTTAACCTTCACAGTAACTCTGGCTTCCGTGTCCCTCTCGCTGTGTTGCCTTGGGACCCAGAGAGATTGAGCGGCTTATCTGTGCTTGCCCACCTGGGGGTGAGGGGCTCACTATAAAAATGCTAACACAGGAAAGGGTGGCATTTATGTAGGGACTTGAGGATTGCCGTTGGTTTTCTGTGCGCGCGTCCTTTGCCCTCGGTAGCTTGGAAACCTTGCTTCTTACCAGAGTTTCTAAACTGTGGAAGTCACTTCATCAATACATTCGGCAGCCAGCTGTTCAGATTGAAGCAGCACTAAGTGTCGGGTCCGACTCTCAGGTCAGCCTGTCGTTGAAGTAGAGTTTTTGTTTTTTTTTTTTACATTTTATTTATTTCTGAGAGAGAGAGAGAGAGAGACAGTGTTAACAGGGGAGGGTCAGAGAGAGAGGGAAACACAGAATCCGAAACAGGCTCCAGGCTCTGAGCTGTCAGCACAGAGTCTAATGCAGGGCTCGAACCCACAAACTGAGATCATGACCTGAGCCAGAGCCGGGCGCTCAACCGACTGAGCCACCCAGGTGCCCCAAAGTAGAATTTCTAATTACAGGGCAGCTAAACTGCAACCCTGCCCACAGGGACCAGAGAGAATTCAGATTTTCTGATACGTAACTGATCGTTTTCTTTCAGCGCTGACAGTTCGTAACATGCGGAACTTAATGCAAAGAGTCACCTCTGCGGCCGGGTGTCTCCGGGCGGTGGGAGTAACTGCCGTTCCCCGTTTCTCTGTCCTGGCAGGAAGCACGACGACGATCGGAGGTTTACATGCCCCGTGGAAGGCTGCGGGAAGTCCTTCACGAGAGCAGAGCACCTGAAAGGTCATAGCATCACCCACCTGGGCACAAAGCCATTCGAGTGTCCTGTGGAAGGTGGGTTTTTGACACATTCCTTTGAGCTCTAAACCAGCGCACGTCCACGTGGTTGTTGAGAGTCTGACTTGTTTAAAGGTATCTGACTTGTTTAAAGGTAAGTGATACTTGCCTGAAGACGGGCTGAGTGTAAGTTGCAGCCTTAGGTTTCATTAGCTGGATCTTACATCCGTGCTTTCCCGCGGGAGCAGCGTGCTGCGCAGACCTCGGCATCAGACCGGTTAGAGTCTTGGCTCCACGGCTCACTCACTCCATCCATGGCTCTCGTTATTACCCGTTTAGTTTGGTGGTTGTGAGGATTAGGGGCAAATAACGTGTGCAATTGCCTCTTCTGGCCTCTGGCACCTGTCACGGACTCCATAAAGGGTAGCGGTTTGCACTGTGATTGGGCAGCAGTAAAGTCAGGCTGGCCTTTTGAAAAGTGTATTAGGAAGTTTTGTTCTCTGAAACCCCGGAGGTGTGATTCACTGGCCAGCGGTCAGCCCCGTGGCCTGTCCGCGCTGGGGCTGTTGCAGGTGCCGCGGGGGTGCTGCAGGGGTGCCGCGGGGGCGGAGCGGTCGGTGTGCGGTTGTGAATCCGAGTCCTGGCCCTCCTCGCTGCGTTGCTGATCTCAGGCCGGCTTCTCCGGGCTGCAGTTTCCTTATCTGGAAAATGGTTAATAGAGACCAACGTGAACCTGAGACCAGTTGCTAGAACGTCGCGGAGATAATACCGATAGTTTAATCAGGACACAGCCCTCTGTCGTCGGAGCTCCGGTGGGGGCGCCACGTGGGCCAGTAACGTACAGGGACGCGGAGGTGACCCGCACCCTTCCTGGAGCCCTGGGGGGGAGCTGGGAGCTGGTGCACAGCAGCGCGTGGCAGCGGGTGTGGACTCGGGGCCGTGGGGTGGGGGAGGCAGCATCGGGGCCAGCACCTCGCTGGAGGTGGGCACGCGGGGCTGAAAGGACGAGGAGGGGCCGCATTTTAGGTCCCCCGTGGCGGGGACATACTGCTCGTGGGATTCGGGGGGGAGGTGATTTACCTGCGGACGTGGGTGGGCGCTCCAGGCGTGGCGTGGTGTGACCGAAGGCCCCGGGGCTGGAGTCAGGCTTCCTGGACGCCCACCCCGAGCCCGCCACGTAAGTCACTGTAACCTCTGGTGAGCAGCGCGAGCGCTCTGCGCCCCTTTTCGTCATCTTTGAGGGGGTCCTAAAGCCACACAGGGCTGCAGGAGGGCTCTGTGAGGTGACAGGTTGAGTCGGGGCCCATAGGAAGCAGGAGATGTCCTCTCCTGTCGCCATTCCTGTTGCTGGTAAGTAAGAGAGAAGGCCCAGCCCAGAACCCTGGGGACCACCACTGACGCACGTGAGGAAGGGAAGGGGAGCCCTGGGAGGGCCCTGGGAAGGGGTGGGGAGGGTGCCCCCGCTGGTGGCCCTGGAGCCGGCGGAGGCGGACCTGTGGGGAAGGAGAAGGGCCGTCCCGAGGGCGCGGTGGTGCAGGAGCGTGGGGGGCGGGGGGCGAGGAGCCGGGGGCTCCTGTGACAGGCTCAGTGGGTGTGCCAGGGAGGCTCGGGGGTCAGGGGCGCCCTGCTCGAGCGCCCTGAGCGGTGAGCGCCGGTGAGGCGGGGGGTGGCCTGCGCCGACCCCTGTCCTGGAGGCCCCTGAGCCAGAGAGGAAGGGTGTAGCTGGCTCTGGAGGAGGGGCAAGGCTTCTGCCTGTCCGTACCTGTGTCCTCGGGGCTGCGGGCAGGTGTGGGCTGAGCTGGTGGGTTGGGGGGGCAGATGGGGTGACTCAGCGGTGCGTGGTCGAAGAGCGCTCTTCTCAAGGGGTTGCAGGTGAGGGCGGGAGCCTCAGGAAGGGTCCTAGAACCCTCTTTCGGGTTGGCGGAGGGTTGATAACTTTTTTTTTTAAATAAGAATTGATCGTTCTTACGTCTGGGTGATGAGACCATTTTTCCTGCTTGAAGTGTTTCATGGTAAAAACCAAAACACCACCACCGTCCGTCTTTTCACAGGGCCTGGAGGAGACGAGAGGGTAGGGCCACGCAGCAGCGAGCGCGTTGAGGGAGGACACGGTGGCCGAGCGAGGACGGTGTGTGCTCGGCGACGGCGGCGGCGTACCTAGTGCGGTGTGCAGAGTCGAGGGCGGGACGTGTACGTGGCCCTCGTGTAAGCGGGGAACGCGAGCTGAGAGGATGCCCGTGGCGTTTGTCCTTGACGGGCTGCTTCTGTCCCTCCTCTGCTCCTCTGCCCCTTGGCGGGTCACTTGCCATAGATGTGGGGCGCTGAGCACTTACAAAGCACGATTGATTTGTAAAGAATGGGCGCAGATCTCAATAGATAACGTTGCAGTTATGAAAAGACAGGCGTGGGGCGTCTGGCCGGCTCAGCCGGTGGAGCGTGTGACTCAGTTTTGGGGTTGTGAGTTTGAGTCCCACGTTGGGTGTAGAAATTGCTTTAAAAAATACAACCTTAAATAAATGAAGTCGCCTTAAACAGAAAAGGTGGTTATCAAACATTTAAAAAAAAAGGCTGCTGTTAACACACATGGAAAAAATGGTCGTGTTCCTGGTCGTCAGGGCATGTGCAAATTAAAACGAAATCTATTTTGTCCCCTGTTGCATTAGCAAATATTTTAAAACCTGGAAACCACTGCGGCAAGAGTGACGGGCAGCCCTGTCGGGGTGGACCCCCGGCCTTGGCAGAGCAGTTTGGTGGGAAGCGTTTTGGGGACCCTGTTTGATCCGCTCCCCTGTCCCGGCTGGAGAAGGGCCCTGCAGGCAGGGCAGTCCGGGCGCCGGGTGGAGCAGAGCACGCGCTGTGCACAGCGCGCCCGGGCCTGGGGGCGGCCCTTCCCTCTCGTGGTTTCCCAGTGTTCTCGTGGGGGCCCGGCCTGGACGCGGGCTTGGCGCTTCACCTGAGAATGAAGTCGGTTCACAGCTCCTCCCGGAGGCAGCCGGGGCCCTTAGTCAGCTGGCCGAGTTCTATCCTCAGGAGCCTCTTTTCCTAAAAGAGGCCTCCCCCCCGCATGGGGGCGAGCAGGCCGCTCCGAGGCGGGGCCGCAGCGCAGCCGTGCTCCTTGCACCTCCTTGGGCGCTGCGGACGCTCTGTAGGCTCGGATTGTTTTCATACCCCTCGTGCGGCCGGCGTCCCTCCCACCGGCAAGGAGAGGACAGGGACACCAGGAAGAGTGAGTGAGGCCACGTGGCCGGGAGGGGCTGACCTAGTGTCAGGCTTTGCCCGCCCCGCTGCCCTTCGCGGCCTGCATGCACCGCCCCCCCCACGCTCTGGTGTGCACCCCAGCTTGGTCAGGACCCGGTCACCTCAGATGCTTCTTGCCTCTTGAGCCCTTTCCCCTCGCCTCAGGAGGTGCGCCGTTTCTTCTTGCTTCCAGAACGCTTGATGGCACTAGCTCTGCTTGTTTCTCCCCTTTGTCGGGACAGCTGGCTGTTCACGTGTCCCCACCAGCTCACAGGCCCGTAGCTGCCCAGAGCCCCGCTTCCCTGTCCGTGTCCCCACGGCGCAGAGGTCAGGGCAGGAGGGCCGCGGGGCGGCCGGGGGGGGTTGGTGGTGGAGTTTTTGAGTTTGGCTCGCTCTCCCTCTGACGTGCGTGCAGGTCTGTGGGCCAAGCCGTCCCACAGCTAGCGAGGCGCTGCCGCCTCCGCCTGGTGTAGGGTCACGTGCTGGGTCCCTTTGGGCATCAGTTTCTCGGTGGTCAAAGGAGAGGAATTGGCTTTGGTGATCTGTTGAGGTAGTTTCCGGCTCTAAACGTTACAGGTGGTAGCTGAGTGTAGGTGATTGGTGTACGTTTTTAGCAATTGAATTTTTAAGGGGTTGTTTAACACTTCATTTGACTGACTTTGCCCGGCAGCCCTGTGAGGTGGGTGAAGAAGCAGGCCCAGAGTCGACTTGTCCAAGGTTGTGTGTCTTCCGCACAGCCCAGGGGAACGTTGTATCTCCTTTTAAATACAGTTTGCTTTCCAACTTAATTCCTTGTATCCGGAGGGAGAAGTATTCTCTGCCCCCTTCCAGTGGGTCTGGTTGGACCAACTGAAATCGACAGGAGACAGATGAACGGAACATGCAAGTTAGTTTCGAACGCACGGGAGGCCGCCCAGGCAGGAGACTCCCGGTCCGGCAACACGAGCCTGTGTATCCTGAGCTGGACAGAAGCGGGGGAGGGGCCTGGGACTTTCAAAGGGAAGGAAAGCAATTCACAGGAAGGTGAAACAAGTGACGGTTCGGTGAACAAATGTTTAACTGGGCCCACAGATGACAGCGGGACACAGAGAGGACTTCGGTCAAATTGTCCACTGTACCTCGCGTCGTAACGTAGTTGTCTGAGGTGATAGCTTTCTCCCTGGAGCAGGTCCCCCTGCAGGAGGGGGAGGGGTGTCAAAGTCTATTCCTGAGTCTTTCGGGCCTTGATGGTTTCCCGCTGGCCTGACGTGCGCGGCAAAGTGGCCGGGCTTGGGGGCGGCCAGCCCGCTTTGGCCCCTGTGCTTGCGATGCCGCCCCGGGGTTACTGCGTCTGTCCCTTGCCGGTGGTCAGAGCCTGGACTGCATTGTCTTACGGTTCTGATGGGTGGAAGGTAAGCGCTGGTTCCTTGGGCGTCCTTAGGCTTACCGCGCGCTGCCCGTTCTGTTCCAGGGTGCTGTGCCAGGTTCTCCGCCCGCAGCAGCCTCTACATCCACTCCCGGAAACACCTGCAGGGCGTGGGCGCCCCGAAGAGCCGCTGCCCGGTCTCCAGCTGCAGCAGGCGCTTCGCCTCCCAGCACAGCATGAAGGCGCACGTGGTCCGTCAGCACAGCCGGCGCCCAGGTCTGCTCCCCTCGGGCTTCCTTCCCTCCCGGGGCGCTGCAGCCACGTGTAAGCGCGGCGTGTGTTGGGGGAGCAAGCACGTCCCTCCTGCCTCCGCTCCTTTCCGAAGCTGTCGGGAGTCCCTGGGGCGAGCCTGGCGCGGGTGCGCCAGCCCGCGGACGGTGCCACCAAGCCCCGTGGCGTCCGTCGGGTTCCCCTCCCACCTCTTGCCTCTGACCCCTGACCCCTGTTCCTTCCCTTGCCTCTGAAGTGCTTTTCTTGAGAAGTATTCAGTCGCCCACTTTTTATTTGTTTATTTTATCTTCTTATTTATTCACTTATCTGTTTATCTGTCTATCAGTCTTCTCCTTGGTTGGCTTTTCCTAATATGGGTCTCCTAAATCTGTCTCCCTCTGAGACCTTTGTCCTGAATTCTGAGCTTGCCTCTCGCCCATTCCGGTCTCCTTCACTCCTCTTTCTCTGTCCCGTTGAGGCCTCTGGGTACTTCCCTTCTGTCTCCTCTCCTCCGTCCCAGCACCGAGGTGAGGACAGTCCTTGAAGACCAGACAGCAGGGGCGCGGGCGTGGGGGGTAGTTGGCTTGAGGGCCTGGAGAGGGGAGGCAGAGAGGGAACCGCCGCAGCAGCCGGAGAGGGGCTGCGGGGGACGCGAGAGCCTGGCTGGCTGGCTCCGTGGCGGCCCGGGACTGACAGGCCGCCTCCCCAGGCTGCGTGCACAGCCCCACGGGCAGGACATCGAGGGGTCTCGGCGGCCGCGCGCTGCCCCTGCCGTGGGGCGCTCCCGCCGGCCTGCGGGGCCTGTTCCGTGAAGTCCTGGCTCGCCCGAAGGTCACTCGGGTGTGCTGCTCCCTGGGCCCTGCTCCCGGCCGTCTGTGCGACAGGCAGCGCCGGCCGTGGGGCGCAGCCGCTTCCTGGCCAGGCCCGGGTCTGCAGGCCCCCGTTTCCTCGTCTTTAAAGCACGACGAGAACCTGAGCAGTTCTTCTTCTGCTTCTTCCTCTCCTGTGGAGATGCGGTCGCTTCACGCCTGTGGCCCGCACAGCGATTGCTATTTAGCCTTGTACTGAAGCTGCCCCTCTAACCTCTCGGCGTTGTGAGGACTCCCGTCAGGGGCTGTCACCTCAGCACACAGAGTCCAGTCAAGAGCCTTAGGCTGGCGGGCGAGGCCTTTCGTGGTCGATTCCCACCTCTGTCTCTGACGCTTACCCTCGCCACTAGCAGCTGAGAGCTGGCGCTGTGGGACGCTGTGCACCGCGCCTCGTCTTTGCTGCTGTGCTTCCCTCTTTCCTGGCCTGGCTCGTTCAGAAGCCAGTGATGGCATCGTTTATTCAGATGAGCTTCCTTAGTCTCTGTCTGATGTGAGAGCCTCTTAGCTATTTCTGGGTGCCTGTGTTTCCCAGGCTCTGAATTAAAATGTGACGTTGACTGACGCATGTGCTGTTCTTCCTGCCGCGGTCAGGGGTAGATGACTAGGTGGTGTCCCAGTGCCAGCCTCGTGAGAAACGGGTGCTTGGGAACGTCCGTTGTTGTGGATCAGTTCTGCCAGGGGCTCTGCCAGGGTCTGGGTTGGCTGTTGGAGTTCACCTCCTGGTGCTTCTGGGGCAGGAGCGTCCTCACAGCCCTGTCCCTGATGAAGCTGAGGTAGAAAGGAGAAGGACCCGTCTAAGGTCACACGGAGAGTTGGTAGAGCGAGGTCACAATGGTAACCTTGGGCTAGAAGCTGTAGTTATTAATGTTTAATGATTTCTGAATATCTGGGCCTTGCAATGACAGGTGTCCAGTCAATATCTACGAAATTAATGTAATGGTAAATGGAAATTTATGAACAAGTTGGTATCTGTTTGCACTGTGATCTTTTTCCAAGTTTATTCATTTTGAGAGCGAACGTGCGAGTGGGCATGTGTGCGTGGGAGGGGTGCAGAGAGAGGATCCCAAGCAGGCTGTGCACCATCAGCACGGAGTCTGGCACGGGACTCAGTCCCATGAACTGTGAGATCATGACCTGAGCCAAAACCAAGAGTCACTCAACCGACTGAGCCACTCAGGTGCCCCTTGATACTGTCTTGAAACTTTGAGGTAGTGTAACACCTCGAGAAGATATATTCGGAATTTGGTTATTAACTCGTTTGTCTGTAGTAGATTTCCTTCATAGGTCTGCATTAGAACTATAATAGGCACTCGGAGCTGGTGTGCACAGCTGGAAAGTAGGAGCTTGCTTGGGATTAGCTAACAGTCGGTGTAGACGGAATAGAGCCAGAGAACTGAGGGGGCCTTTTCCCTCTGGCCAGGCAGTGGCACGTTCTAGAAGCTTTGGGTAGAGATTTTTTTGGGAAGGAATAACTTTGAGGCCCTGTTTGGCTCCCAGATATTTTGTGCTCCCATTTTCCTGTTTGCTGGGTGCTTGAAGAGTCCTAGGATCTGGGGTGGGGGATTGGGTGTACGGGTGCATAAATCCCTGCTTTGAATATTCCTTGGAATATTTTTAAAGTGTGGTTAATGTTCATTATTCCTCCAAGGGTAGTCTGTTTAAAGTATTTAATTGAACAACAAAGAATCAAGTATTTAAAGACTGATATGACCAATGACTGAGACTGAATGAACAATTAAGGCTCAAGAGGGATTTGTTAGAATTATTTCTGCTGTAGTCATTAAATGCTGGTGCTGAAGGGACCGTGTGGGTCAGATAGACTCCCCACCCTGGAGATGATCATGGCCCAGGGGGAGGTCAGAGTGACAGAGGTTGGAAATACAGTGGTGGTGGGGGAAGGGGAGCCCATCAGGAGAAGCCGCACGGAGGGAGCGCAACCCCAGGGTGCCCTGTGGCTGGCGTCCAAGTTCTGTGCGGTCCCTGGAGTTGGGGCCTTGAGGCAGGGCCCTGATTCCCGGGCACGTGGGGCAGAACAGTTTTCATTCCCGCCGATCACTCTCAGATGACTCCAGTTTGTTGTGGGGTGGGGTGTAGATTTTGATGAGACAGGAGCTGATACAAGCTGATTCCAAAAATACCCCAGAGCCAGAGTGCAGCTTATGTCTGACTTCTGAAGATTTGTGTTCTGCGGAAGGCTTTACAGTCCTCTTGAGGGCAGTTCCTGTTGTGTAGCACAAAGAGCATTGGGTTTGAAGCGGGAAAGACAGGAATTCAAGTCTTGCCACTTCCTGTTACCAGTTGACGGGACTTTGTGAGACATCACGTAGACTCTCAAATCCTTCCTGGTCTGGAGGAATCCCTGTCGGTCTACGGATTGGAGCCAGTGTTTGTAACACGCCCGATGAGGTTATCACACCTTCCTTTGGTGTGTGACCACCTTCGATGCACCAGGCAGCGAGCAGGTGCAGGAGGTATAGGAGCTGCATTGATGGGGGCGCTTGCTGACCTAATGTCCAAAGCACAGGCCAAACCTTTGTAGTCTCCTCAAGGGCATAAAACAACCAGAGTATTCGTTTCTCTTTCAGATCTCTTCCCCCAGCTTGGAGCTGCGAGTTCTCTTCCACACAGCAGTGAGCTCGGCAGCCCAGGCCAGAGCGAGCTCAACAACATCGACCTGGCAGCGCTCTTCTCTGATGCTCCCGGGGACGGCGGGCGTGCCGCGGGGGCCTCGGAGGAGGCGCTGAGCTCGGGCATCTTGACTGTTGACGTCACCTCTGTGAGCTCCTCCCTTGGCGGGAACCTCCCTGCGAATAATAGTTCCTTGGGGCCCATGGACCCGCTTGTGCTGGTGACCCACAGTGACGTTCCTCCAAGCCTGGACGGCCCTCTGGTCCTTGGGACAGCGGCCACAGTTCTTGAGCAAGGCAGCTTCAGTGTGGACGACATGCAGACGGTCAGCGCGGGGGCGTTAGGCTGTCTGGTCGCGCTGCCCGTGAGGAACTTGAGTCAGGACCCGCAGGCTTTGACCGCAGGAGACTTAGCAGACGGCACCGCTGCGTCGACCTCTCCGAGCCCCCCACCTCGAAGCACCAGTAGCCCGGAGCTGCTGGCTCCCATCAAAGTGGAACTGGACTCGCTCCCGGGCCCCGATCCCGTCAGGCAGCAGGAGCGGAGCCGAGGGGCGCCCCGGTTGGCGCCCTGCAGTCCTGCGGAGAAGCACAGTCCCCAGAAAGACGCGGGGTTCAGTGCGGGGACCGGCACCTTCTATTTGGTATGAAGTGCTCTATTCAGTCACCACCGTGTAACTCGCTTCTCTTACACTCAGTCTTGAGGATGTTCTGGATTAATCACTCGTGTGCAGACATTTCTTACTGGTTTGCGGAAAGATGGAGCCCTGGACTACAAGTCTGGAAATCTGAGTTCTGATCTTGAGTCTGGAACTGACTAGTTTTTAGGACCTTGAGGAAATCACTTATCCTGTCTGAGCCTTAAGTTCTCATTTATTTCTAAAATGAGAGGGTTTGGCTAAGATGATTTCTAAGGTCCTTTTGAGTTTTGTGATTCTGTGATGATGTGTTTCTTGAAAAAAAAATGGGGTATTTCGTAATGTTGAAATGTTTTGCCTTTGTGCTTTCCACGGGATTAGAGGCCCTTAGACTTACTAACAGCCCTCGAGGAAGAGGAATCATGACACCAGGTTTAATGGAAACTTTAAAACCATGCAAAAGAAAAAAAATTTATTTTAATTAGAATTAACAAGAGAGAGGAGTGGCTTGTGAGCTTTTGTTTCTGGAGGGTTAGGAGAGGACTTCTCCAGTTTTGAGGCTCGACAGTTGATATGCTTTTAATTATATTTATGTCAGTTAATACATTTAATATAATTTAATTTAAAATAATTTAATTAAAGATTCTTGGGGGAGAGTCTGATTATTTTCCCTCAGTCTCAGATGGGAATGATCAAATAGGTTTTGTCTTTGTGGCACGGGTTAAATTTGACGGTGATACTTCCGCTGTTCCATATGTTAAGTCCTATTTTACCACAGTTTAAAAAAAAACGAAATCCTTTGAATTAGAATCCAGCATGAGGGATGTGGTAACCCATCTACCACGGAGCCTGTCGGTCTGAGAGAGGCACAGTCCGTCGTACCATTTCTGGCGGCTCTCACTTGGCGGTGGCCTTGCCACACTGCCAGCCTCTGTCTGGGCGGCCGTGGCAGTGGCCAGGCCACCTGGTGACTGGCCCGGGACGGGAGATGGCCAAGGCTCAGAGATCAGCGGGGAGGCCGGGCCTGTGCGGAGAGCCTTGGTGCCTTGGGAAATGAGTTCTCGGTACCACGGTATCTCCAGAGCCGCAGCTGTGGGTGGAGGCAGGAGAAGCCGCCATGACCTCGATCCTGACTCCTTGTTCATTTTCTCGCTAGCTGTGTGACGTTGGGCTGCCTCGATTCTCTGAGCACAGAAGGTGTGTGGTGAATGGGTTACAGGTATGCCGCGAGCTGTTGAGGGCTGTTCCTTTTCATCTCGTTGTGATAAGTATTGAGCTATTTTTCACATCAGAACGTTCACAAATTTACAGAAGCGAAGTCCCATTTGAATACCGTTTGGCCCCCTCAGTAAACTTCCTGAATTGGGTACCATAGTTACAGTTCTGACGTACATAACTGGTGAGCCGGGCCCCTCTACCAGGGCGGCCTCCGCCTCTGTGGTGGGGATAAAGTAGGACCTCCCTAGGCCTGCCGTACTAGTATCGTGTGGCATGTTCTGGAAGATGTTGAGAAGTGGTGCAGTTAATTAACCTTGAACCACCAAGGGAAGCTGGTGATTTGTTTCAGACAGCAGAGAAGTGTGTAACTCTTTTTATACCTGTTTCTGTATAAGATATTTTAATATGTTTTAGACTTTGGAGGAATAAACTTTGCTTCTCTGGATAATAAAATTATGTATATATTGTTCCACCTCTCGTTCTGTTGTCACCGGAACTGGATGTAGCACTTGAGTCTCCGTGAACCTTTGCTGGAGATCCTCAGAGACTGTTGGACTCTACTCTGTACGGGAGGCAGACTTAGCACATGTCCGTAGCTCCCTGACTCCCCTTCCTTTGCTGTTTGGAACAAGTGACTGACACGCTTTTCTTTGGTCCCAGGAAAGTGGGGGCTCAGCAAGAACTGATTCCCGAGCCATTCATCTAGCCAAGAAAAAAAAGCAGAAAGGAGCTGGGAGCGATGCAGGTGAGGCTGTGTGTCCTGGGGGAGCGAGGGACCCGAGTCACCCTGGGCCGTAATGAGGAGAAACACATGGAATAGGTGTTTCTGCGTTCTTTGTGTTCCTTTTACGTTCAAAATGCCCTTTATGCGAACGTAAGAAAATACCGGTGAAATTTCCAGCGGCCATTTGGAGATGTTTTCTCGACCTGAAAGAGCTGTGTGAAGGTTAGTGGCGGCAGGCTCCAGGGTCTGCTGCCCAACAGGCCGCGGCAGTAAAGGACAGACTGGTCACGTGTCACAAAAGCAGAGGTGGGAACTTGCTGCCAAATGGCAACTGGCCCCCCGACCTTGGCATTGGGAACGGCTTGGGGATGGGGCCCTTGGGTGGCGTGTGGCATTGTGGATGTGTAGTTCAGTTATGTAAACACCTGGTCATTTTAAAGCGCCGACTTTTTTGAATTTTTACAAAACACTGAGTGGGCCAGGCAAGACCTTGGCTTGTGGCGCCATGCGTCTGTCTGTCGTCCATCCAGAAAATGGAATAGTGGGATGCAGTGCGTAAAGAAACTGGGAAATTCTTCTGTACAGGAAAGAGCGACGACTTCTAATACCATTTTTCGAGTATTTCATGTGTCCCTTTATCTAAAAGTTATTTGAAGACTATCAAAGAGCATGTAGGGTTAGCAATATAGTCTTATAGCTTTTTTTCCTTAATATCATGGCTGCTTTAAAATCAGTCCCTATTTTCTGTTAATCCGTTTTCTTAAAGCACATATTGCCCTATAGCGAATATTGTTCATGGCCATGTCCACTGTGACCGGGGAAGGGTTCCCTTCATGGTGGGTTCACGAAGTGTCCCCATGGCCCTTGCGGGGATAACAGAAGAAAGTACGTGGTGGTGGTGGTGGAGGACGTCGTAGAGTGGAGGAATCTAGCACAGACTAGGCAGTCAGCGAAGGGAGCCAGATGCTTTTGTTTAACCTGATAGGTAACCTCCACTCGAAGGAAAAAGAACACTGAACATTCAGGTCTATGGTACACATTACATTGATTCATTGCTTTTGGGTGACATCTGTGGAGGTAGTTTTATTTGTTTTTATCTGTAGAAGTAAGTGGTTTTACTTATTTTTAGTGTTTAAAAATTTTTTTTAAATGTTTTGTTTATTTCTGAGAGAGAGAGACCACGTGAGCAGGGGAGGGTCAGAGAGAGAGGGAGACACAGAATCTGAAGCAGGATCCAGGCTGTGAGCACAGAGTCCGATGTGGGGCTCGGACCCACGAACCGTGAGATCATGACCTGAGCCAAAGTCGGACGCTCAACTGATTGAGCCACCCAGGTGCCCTAGGTGCCCCTATTTTTAATGTTTTAAATAGTTTCACATTATTTTTAAACGGTAAGGACACTTAAGAAACAAACCCATATGTTACTGTCACCTTTTTAAACAGTATTTCCTTAAGTGTTCAAATTTTCTGTTGTCTCAGATGTTGTAAATGATTTTTACAGCTATTTGCTTGAATCGTACTCCAAGCAAGTGTCCTATTACTGTTGGTATGTTTCTTAAGTCTCTCTACTATCTGTAGGTTTCTCTGTTCATTTCTGTCCCATGTGTTTGTGGCAGAATCTGGGTGGCTTGTCCCGTTGAGTTGGCCAGTCTAGATTTGGCGGACTCACCGCTGTGCTCGAGTTTAACAGGTTCCTCTTTCTTGTGTTTCCTATAAATGAATGATTCCTTCTAGAGGCTGGATCTAACTGAGCTTTGATCCAGTGGGCTAGCTGTTGGCAGTTGGCATAATTCCCTTGCAGGCGGTTGGCTGGTCTTCTGGAGGCGCCGGGCGTCTGGTGGTTGGTCTGTCCGGAGTTTGTAGGCAGTGCTACCTTCTCCCATTGCGTGACAGTGCACACAGAGTATCGCCAACCAGGGAGCTCACCTGGGCTTCACACCTAGACGTTGATCAGGTCTGCACAGATGACTGCCCGTCCGTGTGGCCCCTCCCAAGGTTGAGCTGCCCCTGCGACCCAGGAAAACAGATAGACTTACCAGCCTGGACCTTCCACGGACCTGGCGATTTCTTTCCCGGAGCGAAGGGCAAAGGCCACACTTGGCCTTGGCAGGGCCTGTCTGCTCCTGCATTTGTGCACGTAGCCTGTTTCTCCTTAAGCCTCCCACTGATCCAGCGCTAGCGGGGGGATTTTGTTACTGTGCTGTTCTGGTGGTGACTTTCTTTCTCCCTCATTCTTCTATGTTTATTAATTAGGCTTCTCTAAGGGAAAGAGGCCTCTTCTCCCTCGTGCATGTTTTGGGTATACCGGTGTGTACTCACAGGTGTGTATCCGTTCGGACGGTATGAGGGGCCCTGGATGATACGCAGGATTATCAGTATTATTTTGCTGCTCACATTGCTCCAGCTCTGGCCTGGGAGCTCTTTCAGTTGGATTCTTGTGTCCTTCCTTTCTTCTTTATTTTTAAGTAAAAAAATTTTTTTTTAATCTTTTAACTTTGAGAGAGAGAGAGAGAGACAGTGTGATCTTTATTTATTTGGGGGAGGGGCCGAGAGGGAGGGAGACACAGAATCTGAAACAGGCTCCAGGCTCAGAGCTGTCAGCACAGAGCCCGACCTGGGGCTCAAACCCACAAACTGGGAGTTCATGACCTGAGCCAAAGTCGGACACTTAACCGACTGAGCCGCCCAGGTGCCCCAGGATTCTTGTGCCCTTTCAACATGCCCTGCTTTCTTTTCAGGGGGCATTTCCCTAACTTCTGGCACCGTCTGTATTTTCCCCACCCCAGCCCAGGATTCAGCCACTTCTCGTTTTAGTGGAAAATGGTTTCAGAAACCAAGGTCGGGGCGCTCCGTGTGGTTGTTGCTAGCTGCTACTGGGCTGTCGTTGGGCCTTGGCCTTCCTAGCAGACAGGGCTAGGAACTGCCTGCACGTACGTCACCCCGTGCTAGCTGCGCTTTGGTCACGGAATAGTTTACATTTTAGGATGGTAATAAGGTACATCTGTTCTGTATTTCTTAACGTGTCTAGTTAATATGTTGGCCCTTTCCAGTGAAATATATTCTTGTGAGTTCAGGTCAGATGTTAGCCACTAAATAATTGTTTGGCACCAAATTCAGAGGGGGAAATGTGGGTTTGGGAGCTATTTGGGTTTCGGGATTAAATGATTATTGTGTATAGTCTAGGAGAAGCTGCAGGGAAACAGGACTTAGGGAGTTAAGCCACGTAAACACAGCCGGGAGCGCTGCTGTCAGTGCCGTTAAGTGCGGGTGTGCGCGCGGACTCGGATAGTGCGCGGCCTGAATGATTTGAAAGGTAAGGTGCAGGGTCTGACGTTCAAGACTGTGCCCATTGGGTGCTAACGTGTACGGGAAGTGACATTGTGCCAGTTGCTCTATGTTTGGTATCGTGGTCCCCCGCCAAAGAAACCCAGAACATTTTCTTGATATAAAAAGTAAAGAGAAACTTTTCACTCTTGAAGCTGAGAGTGAAATAAACTTTTTCTTTTAAATGTAGCCAACTTTAGGATGATGAACGGATGTGTGTTTTTCTGGTCTCGGAGGGTTGGGGAAAGAAAGAATGTAGAGCCCCTCACAGAAGAGCCAGAAAACCGCAGAACTGTGCGTCTTTGTGGCAGTAAAGACGTAAATGCGCGTGACTCCCCAACTGTGTTTTGACAAGAGTCCGAAGGCAGAAGTTGCCAGAACGTGTTGTCTGGAAGTGGCACGAAATATTCAGGGAGGTTAGAGTAAGAGCGGATAAAACAAAAGTCCCGAGGCGGGGGTTAATCCACGTATCAGAAGTGCAGGGTTCCAAGGCGACACCTGGGGCGGAGAGGGTTTCCCTGTTGTTGGCTGCTGCTCACATACGTAATCAACAGCGAGACTGAGGTTTATAACATTTTTGTGAATGTCGGTATGTGAATATAGTGGTCATATGAATAACGTTATGTGACTATGTATACGAAACTTACAAAATCAAACAAGGTCTGGTAAAAAGTGGGGGACATCTAGGAGACTTGGATACATGAAAACCTACTGTGTCGGAAAGGGGTAATTCAGCTCATGATTTGCAGATCAAGCACGGCATAAAATAGATACGAAAAGTACTTACAGCAGGGTTAATAACGTTGATTTAGTAGATCCTGCTCCATAATCGCAGGATATTTGTCAAAATTAAACTGAACAAATTAGGCCGTTAGGAAAACCATAAAGTCTTTAGGGGGGCAAAACGCAGTTTAGTAGTACATGGTTTTGACTGTATTGTGGTAAAGTAGAAAGTGAAAATTACCTGGAAAACAAAGGCAAACCTTAAACCCTTTGGTCGAAAGACCTTTAACGCGAGCTTACAACAAGAACACATCCCCGAGGGGAGTGTCCGGGGGCGGCCGTGGCTGGTTGGGAAACACCATCGAGAAAATACCACATTCGCAGCAGCGACGAAAGTTCCAGAGCAACTAGCGGGAAGTCTCCTAAGTGGGCAGGACACGGAGGACTCGGAGGGGGAGGGGGAGGGGGAGGAGGAGGGCACGGAGAGGGAGGCACCGGCGGCAGAGCGCGGGGAGAGGAGCGGATCGCGCCCCGGTGTGGGGGTCCCTTCCTTTGACTCGTGCCGCCGCCTGCATGCAGGGACAGCGGTGACCACACGGGCGGATCGCTGGGCGCCGCTGCTTGCGTTCTCCTGTGGGACTTGGGGGCGGGCGTGGGGGGAGGGGGTCTGGGAGAAACAGAACCAGTAAGTCACAGGCGACGGGGAATCCACCAGGAAAGGCGGCTCGCGGGACGCCGATGAGGGGAGGGAGAGCGGTGGGCAGGTGTGGGCGGCGGGGCAGGAGGCCACGCTCCGCGGAAAGGCCTTTGTTGTCAGGCAGGAGGCTCAGGGTTCGGCAGTGACCGGAGAGCCGGGGGGAGGCCAGGCTGCTCGGGGCCGTGTGGGACCTTTGGCTTTCACCCGAGTCCGGCAGGGGAACGTGGAGGCACGATTAGAAAAGTGACATATTTTTTAAAGGATCGCAGTCCAGCGGCTCTGGTGAAAGTAAACCCCAAGGGGCACGGAGAGCAGACAGGGGCTCCTCGCTGTCCCCAGCAGGAGGTGACCGTGGCCGCTGGTGGGAGGAGGGGGGTAAATGCCGGGTCTGTGTTGACGGAGCCATGGGGAGCGAGAAGGCCGCCGTTCCCGCAGACCTGCGGACTCGCCCCGCGGAGATTTCCGGGCGCTCGTGTGGGAGCCTAGGGGCAGGGGCTCCTGGGGACACAAGGGACACTGACCTGCAGGCTGTGCCCTGTGCCTGGGGGGGTGGAGCCGTGGCCTTGGGCCGGGGCACAGCGGGCCGCGCCTTGAGAAACAGGCCTGAGACCGGCCACCCTCCTCCCTGAGTGTGGCAGCCTGGCTCTTCCCGTTGTGGCAAACGAGTGATGGCCTTTTGGGAAGAGATACTAAAGTGCCACGCATGATGCAGGACGACGACAGAGCCTTAAGGCATTTTGAAGCCCCGGAAAGCTGTGGGGACGGCCAGTGCTTGCTTTGTCCTCAGCTGTGCGCGTCAGGCTCGTGTCTGGGCTGCGCGGCAGCCCTCGAGGCAGCCCCTTGTCACCTGGGCCGCCGCGCCGCTCTCCCCGGGGAGCGCAGGTGCCCAGAGCAGACAGAGGCCTGGGCCTTGGGCGTCCGCGGACAGGTATTAAATGGACAGCGTGAAATGCTAAGGGAGATGACCGTGTCCTTAGCAGAAGGGGTTCGGGACGGGAGCGGGCGCCGTGCAGGAGGCGGCTGTCGCACGAGCAAGCGTTTTGCCTGTGGTCAGGGCTGTGCCCGTGCCCCGAGGGCGGGAACCCGGAGCCCTCACGGAGCACGTCCCCGTGCTTTGCTGGGACAGCCTCACAGGGATGCTTCTTGTGGACATTTGAGAACTGTTTTCAAGAGCCAAAAGATAGACGTGATGTTCAATTATGAAATAACTGTTTTGGGACTTCTCTCAAGGAAACATGGCGGGATCTGCATAAAGGGGCACATTCCAGCTGCCGCCCGCCCAGTCGGAACTGGGGACCACGTGGCAGTCATGCTCACATTCTTACGCCAGTAAACGCACGTCGTGCATGTTTTTGTTAAGTGCGTGTTTGTGAGCAAAGCTGAGTGGTTGCTAATAGACCCCTTTTGTGCATGTACTTGCATAGAAACAAAAATGGTAGAGAAATATATCCTTGCAAGGGTAGTGTTTTTTCTGAGTGTTAAGATTGTGAATTAAAAAAATTTTTTTAATGTTTATATACTTCAAAAAATTTTAAAAATAGTTTTTATTTGTTTTTGAGACAGGGACAGAGCATGAGCAGGGGAGGGGCAGAGAGAGAGGGAGACAGAATGTGAAGCAGCTCCAGGCTCTGAGCTGTCAGCGCAGAGCCCGACGCGGGGCTTGAACCCACAAACTGTGAGATCATGGCCTGAGCCGAAGTTGGACACTTAACTGACTGAGCTCCCCAGCACCCCAAGATTATGAATGTTTAAACCCCCCTTTCACCATTTTTTTTTGTATTTGCAGATACATTAATTAATTATGTAATTAATAAATATTAACCCCAATTTAAGTAGCGGGAAGTAGAACAGCTGTCCCCCAGGATGGAGCACACCAGTGGAGGCTTTGGAGGGGGGGTCACCCTGGGGCACGTGGGCAAGCCGTAAGCCCAGACATGGAGTGTGGAATTGGGTGTCCCTTCCTGGAAGGCGGTGACAGAAGCCGTAGGGAACACGGGGCGGGCCTCTGGCCCCTTCAGCCCAGCCAGCCCGGCCCGCGTTGGAAGACGGGCATGCAGGGAGGCTCTGTGCCTGCTGCCACCGGTCCGTCTGCGCCCCTGGAACTTTTGAATGAATAACTGGGTTGCATTGGGCCCTGAAATTTAAGTCAGCGATCTGCTTTTTATAATACAGTTACATACGTGTGTGTGTGCGTATCTATTTTTTCCTCACATTAAAGCAAAAATCTAGGCATCTGAGTCACCGGGCTCCTTCCGTTTCTTCCACTGCTGCCGTGCTGCGAGCAGGGCACACTGAGGGCAGGCAGCCCGAGGGCATGCAGCCGTGCAGCCTGTTTTCCGGAAGAGAACTCCGGGACGCTCACACAGACACTGGACCTGAGAAGAGTGGACCGTGAACTTGAGTGTCGTGAGGCCCCCCCAGCAGGGCGGAGGGGAGCCGGGCCGCAGCTGGAGAAGGCCCTCCCTGGGGGTGTGGCGGAGTGGGCAGATTCCCTTGGGGCTTTTTCACACCCCGCACGCAGGGGGCAGGTGTGGCCTGTGATGGGGGAGCAGAGTGGATGGCAGACTCGGGGGAGGCCGTCTGGTCTGGTCTTTAGGATGACTTTGCTCCAACTGTCCGTCCGTGGTGACTCCCCCTGCGCTGCCGACCGTCACCTGCCCAGGGTCGGACCCTGCAGGCTGGCGTGAGCGTAGCGCATCTGCTTCTGGAGCAGCTCTGCACAGGGACCTCCCGGCAGCACGCTTGCGGGTGGGGCCATGCTCCTTGTTCCCTCGGGGCCTAGGCTCCCTTGGGTTCCTGGACTAGGGCTGTGGTGTGAAGAGCTGGAATGGCCCGAGATGGGAAGCAGGGCCAAGGGGCCGGAGGGCAGCGGACTTCGGTGGTGGTGGTGGTGGTGGTGGAGGGGAGGGGGAGGAGGGGGAGGAGAAATGTGACCCTTGTGTCCAATAGGCTGTGAGTTAAGGTGTCCTGTGCAGGGTGGTGAGCTGGTGACCGGGACTTTCTCAGTCCGGGTCATGCGGGCCTGCCCTCTGCTGACCAGCAACAGGCCCTTGTTTTGTTTCTGTTAACTTAAAAAAGATTTTTTTTTAACGTTTGTTTATTTTTGAGACAGAGACAGAGTGTGAGCGCAGAAGGGGCAGAGAGAGGTAACAGAGAATCCAGAGCAGGCTCCAGGCCATGAGCTGTCAGCACAGAGCCCAGCACGGGGCTCGAACTCACGAACCCTGAGGTCATGAGCTGAGCCGAAGTCGGACCCCCAACCGACTGAGCCACCCAGGCGCCCCGTGTTTCTGTTCACTTGGTAGAATGCGCCCTGTGCCGTGCCTTCTGGAGCGCGTGCCTCCCTCCCCTCCTGTGTCCTTGGTAGACGTGCCCCCCCTTCCCCCCCCACCCGGCAGCCTGCTGAAAGCCCTCTCTGGCAGGTTCCTGGTCCTCGTGAGGAGGAGGCCTTTGTGCAGCACGTAAGCTGTGATTGCCTTTGCCACACTCCCGAGAGCTGTGCTATCCACACTGCCACGTGTGGCAATGGCGTCAGGCGGCATCAGGCGGCGGCCGGGGATCAGAGCAGCACCTTGGGAGTCAGGGCTGGGCTTGAGGTCTGTTCCTCTGGCGGCGGTGGCTTTGGACAAGTGTCTGACCACTCGGCTGCAGCAGCCTCCCGTGTCCCAGGGGACGGCACAGGACCTGCCTTTCTGGGCGGTTGTGTGGATTACCCGGCAGGATTCTTCGCGTAAAGCCTCACTCCCCCCAGTGCTGGTTAGCGGACCGCGTGATTCGCTCGCTAGCGTGCATGCCAGGCTCATCGCAGCGTGTGCTCCGTACGTTCATCTGGTTCTTGTCGGAGCAGAGTCAGGAAAGCAGCGGCCGGGCTTCGCGTGTCTGTGGTTCCAGCTGGTAGGGGTGGGGGCGGCGCGCTGCGAGCCCAGGCCAGAGGTGTCCTGAACTGTGGGGTACGCGGAGGTGTCTTGTGCCGCCATGTCTGTCCCCCTGGGAGCTCCGGGACAGCCTTCCACGCGAACCGTCAGAGCCCTCCCCCCCAGCGGCAGTCTGACCTTCACACCCTCCGGAAGGGGCCTCCGTGGGTTCCCAGCCCGGGCCGGCCGCGGGAGCCGTGGCGGGACCTCGCCCACGCTCTGCTCTGCCAAGAGGTTTGGGGCCGTGGCCGCTGGGCAGCCCGGGGCCCCGACGTGCCTCTGGCTCCCGCGCACCGCCCCTCTCCCGGACTCCGGGGCGCGGTGCGCTACTCACGGCAGCCCTGTGGGCTCAGTGCTGACGCTCTGCCTTCCGGATGAGGAGCCTCAGGCACAGAGAGGTTGGCCTGACGCGGCTGCACAGCTGACGGGCGACCGCACCGGGGCCGGACGCCAGGGCGCAAGGCGTCCAGTCAGCCCGCCGGCTGCGCTACACACGGGAAAAGAGTGCTTCGTCTTCAGCGGGCGAAGTGGGCGCAGAGCTTAGTGAGGTGCTGGCACCCGAGTTCCAGGTGACTAGGCGTGTGCGGGGCCCCGCGCGGGCCCTGGCGGGCAGCCGTCCGTATGGCCCGCCGCGTCAGAAAGCCCGAGGAGAGCCTTGGGTCCTCACTGATGCCGGACAGGGCGGTGGTAAAACTGCTCGCTGGGGGTTTTCAAAACGCATGAGCCTTAAACTAGGAACTAAGATTTCCCTCCTAATAGAGAGCAAGTCAGAAAAACCGCCAACGGTATTTTCAGTGGGGAGATGTGTTCCCGTTATAATCGGAAGATGCAGCCAAGCCAGCACGACAATAATATTGGACATTTTAATGGAAGCTTTAGAGAAAGATAAATAGGAAGATGTGATTGCCCATCAGTGATGATTATCAGGCTTAGAAAACCCCAGGGAATAGACTCAAATAATTACAAATAAGGGTAAATGAGTAGCTAATTGTATAAAAAAATGTTTGCATGTATCAAATGAGTAGCTTTTCTATTAGAATAATCAGAAAATGAATACTGAAAAATAGATGTCACTCATAATGGCAATAAAAGCAATATGGAATCTCAGAATTATCGGTGACAGGTGGGCTGGGCCTGGCTTAGGGCCCGTGTGCAGCTTACTGTGTACTTGGATGGAACACTCAATTCTTAGTGTTTGTTAACATTTTGTATTCAGTTCCTTTAAAATCCCAAAGGAACTTTTTATTTTATTTTATTATTTTAAAATTTCATTTGTTTATTTTGAGGGGGAGCAGAGAGAGAATCCCAAGAAGGCTCTGTTGATGTGGGGCTCAGACCCACAAACCGTGAGATCATGACCTGAGTCAAAACAAAAAGTTGGATACTTAACCAACTGAGCCACCCAGGTACCCCCCAAAATAACTTACTATTTTTTTTAATGTTTATTTTTGACAGAGTGGGGGACAGGCAGAGAGTGAGGGAGACAGCATCTGAAATGGGCTCTGCACTGCCGGGGTCTCAGAGTTACGAGCCCTGAGATCACAACCTGAGCTGAAGTTGGATGCTTAACCGACTGAGCCACCCAGGTGCCCCTCAAAGGAACTTTTTAAATTATTTTTTTAATGTTTATTATATATTTTTGAGAGAGACAGAGCATGACTGGGGAAGGGGCACAGAGAGGGACACACCGAATCGGAAACAGGCTCCAGCCTCTGTCAGCACAGAGCCCCATGTGGGGATCAAACTCACATCTCAACCATGGCCTGAGTTGAAGTCGGACGCTTAACCGACTGAGCCACCCAGGTGCCGCCCAAAGGAACTTTTAGGTTTAACTTCATTTGGAAGAATTACTTAGTTGAAGTCTCCCCATGGGCTTTGAAGAGGAGAAATGATGGGGCAGGGAGACCCCTGTTCCGGAGATGCCCCGGGCTGGCTGGAAGGTGCCCGTGGTGAAAGCCAGCCGGTGCCCGGTGCAGAGCAGGCCAGCAGACGGGTGTGGCCGGCCGGAGCACAGGCAAGCAGGCCCGTAGCTGAGGACGCGGGTTCGTCGGGTTCTGGTGACGTTGGCTTGCTCTGTGGGGAAAATGGTGGCGGGCTTCTTCCGTACTTTCCCCTGCAGCCCCTCCACCCAGGGAAAGCCACGTTCAGCGACTCGGTGTCAGACATTCCCCTACGTGTGTAAACCATCCCTGTTCCTGAGTTTGGAGAAACAGTGACACGTACATTTTTTATTTGCTTCTTGCTGTTAAACGTGAATATTTTTTCTAGTGAGCAAATAAGTTCTTACGGTACGTCCTTCCATAGCTGCTTAGAACTAAACCCAGGAACTGTAAAAGCATTAAGCCCTAGTGCCTGCCACCGGCCAGGGTATGTGACGGATCTAGCCTCCCATCCTCAGGAGAATTGGGGAACAGTTACTATATAGTTCCCTGTGTTCTGCGGTTCACTGAGGATCCCCAGCGGAGAAGGTGTGCAGGAGCCCAAAGTGAATCATGCCCCCCCTGCACGCCTGCTGGGGGGAAGGGACCTTGGAGCCGGCCGTCTGCGGTGCACACTGCTCCCTCTGGATTCCGTAGCTGGCAGCCTCGGGGCGTCTCCGGGAGGGGTGTGGTGCACGGTGCCTGAGCCAGGCTCTGTGCTGCCCGCCTCCCCTAATTCCGATGGTGGCTCTCTTGTGCCCGAGAGGACTCTCTCTAGGTCTCCTTAAGTGGAAACCTAATTGCTGGCCGGAGCCCCCCTCTCTCCTTCCCCAGCTCTTTCAAGTTATCTAGCACGAACCAGTGTTTTGGATCGGTGTTGAGGTTATTGAAGCAAAATTTGCTCATTGGGAAGATAACTTGCTGTTTAAAGGTTTCTGGATTTTGACTGGGAGAAAGGGATTTTTTTATTTTTCTTGAGATTGGTTTACTGAGTTGGTCACGTTACATTTAGCGTCATGGCGTCTTTACTGCGTGACCATCACCGTGTGTTGGCTGTAAGCCTTCAAGCATCCGTGGAGTGGTGGCTCGCATACTGAACTCGGGCAGTGTGTGATTAATTTCCAGCCGTTTTACACGTTGACGGCACATTACCAGATGGCAGAGCGTACCGTTTGGGGCCATGTAACCCAGCACCCTGCGGCAATGGCCGCAGCAGATAAAGGTGTTTTTCTCGTGAGCAGGGGGTCTAGAGGTTAAGTGCTTAGGCACTCAGTGGGCCAGCCCGGGTCCTCTCTCATGAAGCCTGCCTCCTTCCCTCGCAGCTTCCTCAGGGTGCCAGTGGGTGGTGTTTAGCCCGGGCCCCAGGGCCTTGGATGGACGAGAGGACTTGGAAGGGGAAGCAAGCGTGGCTGGTTTGAAGGGAATCTGCTTTCAGATCGTCATCTTCCATTTGTCATCTTTGAGGCAGCACATTTGGGTCTAGGACTTCTGCAGATTCTTCTGTCCGCCTTTTCCCCATGACAGTCCTGTCTTGCCACCGAGCTCCCTGGGGTGTGGCACCCTGGGGCCTGTGGAAGAGCAGTTTTCCAGAGCCCCAGGCCTAGAACACTTGAGAGGGCTGGCTTCGGGGAGGCATTGGGACCGCCTGGGACACTTGCCTGCTTTGCCTTCCTCCTGCACGGGTTTTCCTAGGGGGCCGTGTTGGGAGGTTCTGAACCGAGATACAGCATAGAGGGGGCCGGGGGGTGCAAGCCGCGTTGAAAGAGCCCGGACCTTTCCCACGCTTTCTGCTCTGGTCCTGGCATGAACCGCTTTTAAGGAGAGCATCCCGTGAAAGCCACGGTGCTCATACGCGCAGCCCGAGCAGTTCCTTCTAGCTGCTGACGTGTGTCTGCAGCCCTGTTAGGTACCAGCCTGAAGGTACGCCCTGAAAAGAGAATGGATTTGATTCCTTTTAGATGAAGTGCGTGCTAATACAGTAGCTAAAACCAGTTTAGCTTACGTGTATCCTTAAGTATTCTAGTCATAGTCCCTCTCACTTCCTGTTATAGAATCAGTACCTCTTACATCCCTTTAACGATAATATGATCATATTCTAGTTACTGACTTGTTTTTCAGCAGTGTGTACCGTTGTCTTTCGTTAGGTATAAAGGAAACATATAATGCTGTTCTTTGGGAAAATTAAGTGGGATCTAGTTCTGATTTTGTTCTCACATTTTTGCTTCTATTCCCCCCGGTTGCGTGGCAGACAGCCCATGTCTTGAGGAGATTCGATGCTCTGATCATACTTCTTGCTTCGTAGGTAACAGAGTATGCTCTGAGCAGTTACCATTGAATCATGATGAAATGAATGAGGAATGGCTCAGAACGACCTTGCTTTTGTCTTACACAGCTGGGTCATAAGTATTAGATATACATATTTAAACCTTGCTTTTAAAAGCAGCTTAAAAAGACACGTTACTTGGTGCTTTCCTTCATGGTGATTTTCATAACATCCCTTGGTCCATGTTGTAGTGTGTTTACTTGACCTGAAAAATGAAATCGGACCTTCAGTGAGAAACAGGTGCGTCCTGAAGGTGCAGACTGGCTGGCCACCCGGGCTCAGTGACGTAGTCGCCCTACATCAGATGAGCTGGGTTTGCAGCCACAGAGTGTGTAATTATGATGAAATTACATTTAAAGCACAAGCGTTCGTCCGTAATGTTTTTTTAATTGGCAGACGTGTGTTGACCACGTTGGGAGTCTAGGAGTGAGTAACACCCAAGCCTCCTGGAAAACAGCCGTCACTCTGTTCTTGATACCTTTCCAGTGCAGTTTTATTTTTCATATTTCATAATTATCAGGGTTTCTAGTATGTTCTGTTATTTTGGTTGGGTTTGCATTACTAATTGCAGTGGTAATGCAGGTTTTTGGATGAAGATTTTAGCTCCTAGAAAGTATATTGAAATAAGTTTTTAAACTAAAATTTTATTTTGCGTTTTTTTTTTTTTAATTTTTTTTAATGTTTTATTTATTTCTAGGAGAGAGAGAGACAGCGTGAGCAGGGGAGGGTCAGAGAGAGAGGGAGTCACAGACTGAAACAGGCTCCAGGCTCTGAGCTGGCAGTCAGCACAGAGCCTGACGCGGGGCCCGAACCCACGAACCGCGAGATCATGACCTAAGCGAAAGTCGGACGCTTAACCGACTAAGCCACCCAGGCGCCCCTATTTTGCGTTTTTAAAGTTCATTCATTTATTTTGAGAGAGAGAAAGAAGAACGCACACAAGGAGGGGAGGGGCAGAGAGAGAGAGAGAGAATCCTAAGCGGGTTCTGCATTGTCAGTGCAGAGCCTGACACGGAGCTTGAACTTATGAACCATGAGGTCATGACCTGAGTCTAAATCAAGTGTCAGACACTCAACCTACTGAGCCACCCAGGTGCCCCCTAAAATTTAATTTAATTTAGCCTAGTTTAATTTAGTTTAGAGAGAGAGAGTGTGAGTGGGGAGAGGGGCAGAGGGAGAAGGAGAGAGAGAGATAGTCAGTCTTAAGCGGCTACATGCTCAGTGTGGAACCCAGTGCGGGGTTCGATCCCGTGGTGCTGGGATCATGACCTGAGTCAAAATCAAGAGTCAGACACTCAACCAACTGAGCCACCCAGGCGCCCCTAAAATTTTAATTCCTGTACATATTTTTATCTCAGGGAAATATGCTAGGGTCATTCAGGCCTTCAGAGCACATAGCAGTGTGTTCAGGTGAAATTCAGAGTGGAGTGGAACGGCAGGCATGTTCGGGGGGAACAGGGAGCCACACGGAGTCTCTTACTGTTAAAGAAGAGCGAGTGGGTCCCGCGCCTCAGCCTTGCCGCCTCCCCCTCGTCCCAGCCCTGCTCTGCTGTCCGAAAGCACGCAGAGCAGTCGGCAGAAGCGTGGAGAACGGCCAGGCCTGGGCCAGCAGGAGGGCTTGGGTTCCCCGAGGCAGAGAACCTGGCAGACGGCGGCGAGAAGGAGGGACTCGGCCTGTGATGGAACTCCGTTTCCCTGTGGCAGAGGGGCCCCAAATGCGCCCCCTGGAAAACCGAGGCCCGTCACAAACGTGAAGAGTCCCTCGAGCACCCGGCAGGGAAGTACCAGGCTGCGGGGTGGAGTTTCGTGCCGGCTCCGTGCACTGGGTGCAAATGTGCAGGGCATGCGGGGGCCACCAGGTGGGCCACGCGCAGGATCAGGCAGGCAGGGGTGCGGCGCCCACGCGCGGGATCGGGCAGGCAGGGGTGCGGCGCCCACGCGCGGGATCGGGCAGGCGGGGGTGCGGTGCTCATGGGCAGTGCAGAGCGGGGCCACGGAGCCGGGACATCTAGGCCAGTGCTGGCCTCAAGATGGGAGGAAAACTCACTGCAGCGGGTGGCCCATCTTGTGTTCCAGGGTTGGCCGTCTCCGTTTAAAATGGAAGCTTAGAGGGGCGCCTGGGTGGCTTAGTCGGTTAAGCGTCCGACTTTCGCTTGGGTCATGATCTCGCGGTTCGTGGGTTCGAGCCCCGCGTCGGGCTCTGTGCTGACTGCCAGCTCGGAGCCTGGAGCCTGTTTCAGAGTCTGTGTCTCCCTCTCTCTCTGACCCTCCCCTGCTCACGCTGTCGCTCTCTCTCCTAGAAATAAATAAAAAAAAAAACATTAAAAAAAATAAAATAAAAAAAAATAAAATGGAAGCTTAGAGTACGAGACCTAAAGGAAGAACGCAGCCTCTCACGCTTTTCCTCTTTTCCCATTAGATCATGGGACATTTTCACAGAGAAAGGCTTTCTAGAAGTTCAGCAACTCCTTCAGTTTCACTTATTCAGTTTCACTTGTTCCTCTTCATTTTATTAAATTCAGCAAAATAAAATGCTTGTGTTAACATTAACTTGCCCGGTACGGGTTGTAAGATCGTCCTTACAAAGCCGTTGATGTTCACGCATCCAGGGCTGCGTGGACGCAGAATCAACAGCACCTAAGACTCCTTGGCTCTCACCATGAGCCAGGCACCGTTCCGCACTCCTAGTACGCACTGACTTATTTAATCCTCCCGACACTGTGAGGTAGGGAGTATCGTCCCCATGTCGCAGGCAGGAACACTGAGGCCAGAGCTTGGGCTTCTTGTGCAAGGTTTTCAACGCAGCGCACCGGTGCCTGGGTCCCCGCTGCTCACAAACCACACGAGTGTCAGAAGAACCCTTCCTGGGTGTCCCGATCGTTTCTTTCTTCTTTGTACCGAAGTCTTCTGACAAGTGCGCATTTACGAGCTCAGTGAGGCGATGACTTGTGAAGAGGAAGCTGGACGGAAAGCCCCCCGGAGTGTTTGCCGGCGATGGGGCACAGGCGCTGTGGTGCCCATGGGGGGACGCGGCGGCCGCTTTCTTCCCTTCCCCGTTTCTGTGGCTCTGCTGCCCCGCCCGGCGGCTGTGCTCCGCCATCTCCAGGATCTCCCGTGTGGCTGCAGGGTCGGGGCCGCAGGGCAGGGGGAGCCTCTGCCCCCACGAAATGGGCTCCCGGGCTCTGGTTGCTGCATGACCGGAAGACACGTCCGAAACTTTGCTCAACTTTCTAATTGACATCTTGGCTTTTCTCATCTCCTAACCCCTCCCCCCCAGAGCCTCCCCATTGGCTGGTCTTAAGCCTGCAGGGCTGTGCACGGTGCCAACGCGAAGGCATGGCCGCCGGGAGGGCAGGGGCCTGTACGTGGCATGTGCTTGGTCTGTTTCATCTTAGGCGCGTCGGGGTCTGCTCAGAGGAAAGCGAAAGGTGGCAGAGTCAGCCCTACCCACGTGTACGCAAGCCAGACTGGCTGGTTGTGCGGGAACCTCGTGGTGCCCGGTGGAAGTGTGCCGGGACCAGCTCCAGCCGCCGGGGTCCAGTGTGTCCAGGTCCGGTTACTGCAGGTAAGACCCACCGAGCCAGGAGGAGGCTGGGCGCCCCGGGGCGCTGGCTGGGCGGGATCTGGGGGCCAGGCTTCGGGCCGCACCTCCCTGGGCTTGCACCCATAACGCCCCCCGCCCGGTCGCCAACCATCCCAAGTACTCTCTCTCTGTCACCCCAGCTCCGAGCTTCCATCGTTACTAGATCGACGCTTCGGCGTCTGGTGCCCCCTGTGCCCGGTGCCCCGTGCAATCTGGCCACACCTGACTTGGAGTTCTGTGATGTGTAGGTGCCGTGCCCTAGGGCGCCTTGTAGTGCGGGACTCCTCCCCCACCCCTGCGGGCCCTTCCCCAGGCCCCACTTGTCTTCCCGGGGAGGGGCTGCAGGGCCTTCCTCCGCGGCCTAGTGTGGGGAGTGCTCCTGTGTGTGTGTGGGTGCTCCTGTGGGAGTGCTCCCGTGTGTGTGGACTGCTCCTGTGTGGGGGGGGTGCCCCTGTGTGTGGGGGGTGCTCCCGTGTGTGTTGGGGTGCCCCCGTGTGTGGGGGTGCCCCCGTGTGGGGAGTGCCCCCGTGTGTGTGGACTGCTCTTGTGTGTGGGGGGTGCCCCTGTGTGTGCGGGGTGCTCCTGTGTGTGTGGGAGTGCCCGCGTGTGAGGAGTGCCCGCGTGTGTGGGGGTGTCCCCGTGTGTGGGGGTGCCCCCGTGTGAGGGGGAGTGCCCGTGTGTGTGGGGGTGTCCCCGTGTGTGGGGGTGCCCCCGTGTGTGGGGGTGCTCGGCGCAGCCGGGGACGTGGCCTGTGCGTGTGTAAGGGGCTTCCCCCGGGAAAGCTGGCCCCGTCGCAGAAAGGCGCGGGTTGCACGGCGAGGAGCCGCTGTTTAAGGGACGCCCGGCGGAAGGCGCGAGCTGTGAGGTGGAGACAGCCAGCTTGCCCTTCCCGCCTGCCCCTTGCCACTGGGGTTGTCTGGGGCAAGTTACTCCCGCTCCCTGGGCCTCGGTTTTATCATCTACGAAGTGGGAAGGAGAGTGCTCGGCAGGGAAGGGGTGAGGGGTGTCGACAGTGGCGCCGGCACCAGGAGCCGGGTGGCGGGGCGGTGAAGGGACACGTTGGCCAGTGTCCCTTTGCTCACTTGTGTGATTCGGGGCCTAGGAGCCCCTCCCCCGCCCTGCAGGAGGCCCGTAACCTCCTGTGCCTTCTGGACGGGGGCCTGGGGCAGGGGGGCCTGCCCGCGGGTGAGAGGTGGCCGCAGCCTCCGCCGGAGCGGGGAAGAGCCCACAGGAGGGAGCGGTGCTCAGACTGAGGCGGGATTGGCCGTGGGGGAGCCCCAGGGACCGGGCCTGGGTGCGGGGGTCTCAGGCGGGCACCAGACGGGGGACGGAGGACCACGAGGAAGGGTGTGCCGCGCGTGCAGCCCGGTTCCGCTCCCTGCCGGCTCCTGGCGGGGGGGTGGGGGTGGGGTCACAGTGACAGGGCCCTCGGGCCGAGCGTCACCAAGTCACCACGGTTGGTAAATGCAACATGTGCCCTCGCTCCCCCAGGACGACCCCGCAGGCGACACGGTCTCGCCGGTGCTCCGCCCGCAGCTCCCCACCCTCCCGCCGCTGCTCGCCGTGGGCGCACCCGTCTACGTCCTGCAGGTCTGGCCGCCTCCCAGCCGCCGGGGCTTGTTAGGGGGGCCGTCGGGAAGCTCCTGGCTCTTCTGAGCTTGTTACCGAGGGCCCTTGGGTGGAGACCCGTCGGGTTCGCTGCCGGCACCTGCTGCTGCTTTCGAGATAGATGGGGGGGGAGCAAGGAGAGAAGAGGCTAAGAAGAAAGGTCGGGATTGTTCAGCGCCGTAGCTCCCGCTTGTAACGTGAAGCTGAACACGCTCCTCGAGTGCTTTGTGCGAGTCCCGGGCAGCCCGTGGGGTGCAGGCGGGCCGCTGGGCGCCAGGAAGGGGCTTCCCAGCACACAGTGGGCGAAGGGGTTCCAAGTTCAACGAGGACAGCCCCTCTGAGGAGCAGACCTGCAGCGCGGTAGTATTAACCCACTTTCCCTCGCTTTGTTTATGCTAGAATTCCTTTCCCTGGAGAACGTGTAATAAGGGGGAAGCAAGATTCTAGTGCAGAACAGGGAGAGGCGCCCTCCAGGCCGGCCGTGGGGTGTGTGGCTGGATGTGTGTGGCCGCAGGGCTGCCCCCGGGAGGTGGTCCCGCCCCGCCCCAGCCCTGTCACCCCCCTCACTGCTCCCCTTGGTTTTTCAGGAGGTGCTTCCTGCCGCTGGAGGGGCCGCCGGGTCTGAGGACGTGCAGTGCGCCGGGAGCACCATCAACCCCCAGGACCTGCTGTGACAGCAGCCCTCTGCCCGGGGGCCCCCCCAGACCCCATCCCGGGCTCTCGCAGGCCTGAGTGAGCCCCCACGTGGTCTCCGCTCAGGAGGCCAGCCGAGTTCTTTGGAGACTTTAGGGCACGTTTTTCCAAAATCTGTTTCTTACGTGATATCGTGAACCCGTTTGGGGCTGTATGAGCTGCACCTGCCTCCTCCGAGCGGCGTACGGCCTGAGGCGAGGGTTGTGTCAGGCAGAAGCGCACCCCTTTTCCCATTCGGCTGTGCACCCACAGCCTTTGTCCCGTTTGACCCAAGCTGTGGGGCCCCTGCTGCGTTAAAGCCCGGACTTCTGCCGGAAGTCGGGTCAGGCGCAGGTTCCCCAGTCAAGGACCGTTGTGTCCGTAGCAAACCTAAGTGGGGGCTTTGAGCTTAGCTTTGAGCGTGTTAGCATTTGGCCTGAGACGGGCCTGGAAACCATCTCCCCTTTCCGAGCTAACAGGCTGTCCCCCAGCCCCTCGCGGCTCTGTAGTTGGGTTGAGGTTGTCCCCGTGTGGGGCAGAAGCGGTCCCGTTGTCCCAGCGATGGCAAATTCAAATCCGCATTTTGGCAGGACCAGGCGGGTGGCTGGCATGAGGGGAAAGTGGTGGGGGTGAAGTGGGGCACCGGGGGCCCTGTGAGCGGGGCCTCGGCACAGACCAGATCTGGGGCTCATAATTCGGGAAGGCCAGAGCTAAAACTTTAAAGGGAGTTTTTCCAAATTCTGGATTTGGATGTTAACGTTTAACAATAACTCGTCGGCCCTTTCTGAAGTCACGTCCTGAGCCCTGCATGTCGCGTGGAGGCCGGGAGAGGGGCCAGCGTGCTCGCTGCCATGGCTGCAGAGGTGCGCCCGCCGGGTCACCAGGCCTTCGTCCCCAGGGCAGTCTGTCTGGCGGAGCAGGCGAGCTGGCACCTTGCACGTATTTATTTGTGTGTCAGCGGGACCGGATGCGGGGGCACGCAGGATGCTGGCGTTTTTGCCTTGTGCCTTTTGAACTGCATGTTTGTTCAGATGCTGTTTTGGTTCTTGGACTTGGACTTGTCCAAACTCTGTTTTGTGTTTTTTCATTTCTTGGTTTCTGGACTTGGGCTTTTGGGAGTGACCCCACCGTCTGGTTGTGAGTCATCTCTCTGTCCTGCTCCGAGGTGCTGTCTGTCCAGGGAGCTGCTCCACCCAGAGGGACTTGGGCCCCGTTTATCAGTGGTCTTTACCCACAGGACTCTGTGCCGCGCCTTAGCCTCCAGGTCGCCCAGAAGTCCCCCCCCCCCCCACGAGGAGCCAGCCTGCCTGCCAGCATGGCCTTGGGGGCAGGTGGCCTACTGACCACACCGTGCTGTCCTTCTGATGGGGGCAGGGGGCGGGCTGCCGGGACATTCTCCCAGGGGTGTGTCGCTGCACCTTCCCCGGAGCGCCCCCTGTGAGCGCCCACCACTGTGAAGCAACCGGTACTGGCTGTCCGTGTTCTGGGCACGACGCCCCCGGGGGCGAGGGCCCCACGTCTAGTACGGAGGAATAAAAGTTCTTGTATAATCGCGCCGAGGCATCGCTTGGCTTAATCCGCAGAACCGTATGGACGGCATCAAAGTTGTGTTTTTCCTTCGGTCCATCGTCTGCTCACCTGCTGTCTCCTTTTCTCGTCCCTGCGCCGCAGCTAGTCCCCCATCCCAGCTCTGCGTGGACTTGCCCTTGGTCTCTCAAAGCAGCCACCTCCGGTGAGGGCAGCGTGGACACCTTCCCTCAAGCATTTGTCGGGGGGCCAGGGGTTACAGGGCAGGGCACGGGCGTGGAAACCAGCCTGCCTCCTCGCACGGGCCAGCGTGGCACCGGAGAGGGGGAGTTTATTTCACTCGAGTTACGGGGACACACAGCGGGGGGCCGCGGGGGCACGGCCATCCTGCGCCAGCACCGGCCGCGGCGAGCCCAGCGCCCCGGGCCTGCTCCCTGCCGCCTTGGTGCCGCGCCGTGGGCAGAGCGCGGGGCTAGGTGAAGAACAGCAGCTGCTCCTCCTCGCCCTGGTCCCTCAGCACACGCTCGGGCTCCTCCTTTACCTTCAGGACCGGGAGCTGGGAGCGACACACCAGCTTCCTGCCTCTCTGCGGAGTGAGACCCCATGAGCCGGTGCTGCCTGGACACCCAGACACCAGGCAGCTTGGCCCGAGGCTGCCGAGCTGCGGCCGGGGGCCCCGTGGGTGTCCCAGCCTCTGGTCAGCCTGCGGGCTCCAGGCCGCCGCTGCCCTTCCGGGCCTCGGGAGTGCGTCCATCCAGCGTTTAGGAAGCCTGTTCCCTGGGGTGCCGGCCCCTCGCTCTGTGTGTGTGTGTGTGTGTGTGTGTGTGTGTGCGCGCGCACGCCTCAAAACGGATTGGGAGAGACCCGCCTGGGCAGAGGGAACCGACTTCCTTTGCTCCGGGGACGCCAGAGGAGACCCCTGTGTCCGCCACCCCTACGTGACAGCGTGGAGAAGGCTGCTTTTCAGAATGGCCCTTGGGCCTCCTCTGTCTGCCCGGGGCTGCATTCAGGCCTGTGGGGTGGTCGGGGGGACCCCTAGTGACAGCCGATGAGCTGGAATGAGGGGCTGGCTGGAGTGTAGGTGGCACGGTGGGACCCAGCGGGCGCTGAGCTGGGGGCCTGCCCCTGGGCAGGGCCGCAAGGGCACAGCCAGGCCCCTTGCTGCCCAGGAGTGCGTGTGCAAGAGGGCAGGCGGCCCCAGGGGAGGACTCGCAGAGGAAGCAGGTCGGGGGGCGGAGGGCAGCCCTGAGGGGCCGCTCTACCCTGGCCTGGCTCCGATGGCCCCACCTTTCCCCCCGCACCTCAGCAGTAGCCTCTGCAAAGGAGGCGAGCCAGACTGGACTGTGGGCCCTCGGCCCCTCCCAGCCCCACCGAGCCCCTTCCTTCCCTGCGGTGAGCCCCCGCGGCCCCCGTGCCCACCTTCTTCTTGACGTCTGCCTGGGCCCGGGCCTGGGCGCGCCGCAGACGCTCCTCCTGCAGCTGCTTCTGCATCCGCGCCTTCTCTTCGCGCGCTCTGGGTGCCGGGGGCAGCACGGGGCAGATTAGGACCTGGAGGTGCCCGGGGTGGGGGGAGGGGGGGCGGCTGCCAGGTTCCCTTCCTCCCGAGCTCCTTGCACGGCCTTCAGTCACGCCGTGTCCCCCCCGCCCCCCGCCCCGTCGAGAAAACTCCCTGCTCCTCCTCCCTGCCCGGCCAGGGTGGCTTCTGCCCCTGCTCTTTGGAGGTCGCAGCTCCGGTCCATCAGCTCATACCCCTTGGAGGCTCACGTTCCTTGGTCCCCATCCCTGGTCACTGGTCCACCTCTGTGTGGTCATCGGTCCTTTGCCTAGTGCCTGCTTCTACCAGGATACGGGGAAAGGGACCGAGGAAGAGCCCTGTGCTTGTGGGAGGGGCAGATGGCTCTTTGCAGGTGACCGTGCTTCAGGACCCTGCACAGAGCGCGCGACCCAGGCGGCCCCCGGGCCAGCAGCCAGTGTCTCGGAGGACAGGCCAGCCCAGAGCAGGGGCAGGGGCGTGGAGGGCATCCGCGCCCTCAGGGCCCTCCCCACGGGTGAGGCGGCCAGGTGGGGCGGGGGCCTGGGCTCTCACTTCATGCGACGCTCCTTCTCCCGGGCCTTCTCCGCCTGCTCGATCCTGACCGGGGGGACGCGCTCCAGGTTCTCGAGCAGCTCGTTCAGGTGGTGCTCGATGACGGCCAGCATCTGCACGGTGCCCAGGTTGGACTCCTGCCGGCTGCCGATGCAGTGCCGGTACACGTCCAGCACCTTGCGGTTCAGGCTTTCCAGAAGCTTGTCCTGCAAGGCGGGCAGGCCTGCAGAGGGGCGCGTGGGCCCCCGTGCACCCCCGCCCCGCAGCCTGCCCGGCCCCGCCCTCGCCGGGACTCGGCCGGCCTCCCCGAGCTCTGCCCGGCACACTCGGGCTCCGGGAGAAACAGCTGGGACACTTGGATTTTTCTGGGCCACGGCTGCCCGGCCCCCTTGCCCTCTCGTGGTGAGCCGAGTCCGGGCCTCCGGCCCCCACATCGGGACGCACACCTGTGCCTCGGCCTCGGCTCCCGCTGCCGTGCTGTGCACGTGGCCTGGTCCCCTCCTCCAGGGAGCCTTCCTGTTCCGCCCCTGCACCGACCTGGGCTCCCCACAGAGCCCTGTCCCATGAGCTACTTTTTGTGTGGCCTGGGGCCGATGAACCCCGCTCTCCGAGCCTGCCTGACATTCAGAAAGGTCACATCGCCTGCCACACGGATAGGGCGTGAGGAGTAAGTGGGGAACAGCAGACAGAAAGGCTCAGGCCGGTGCCCAGTGAGTCCTCTGTTGCAGGCCTGGTGCTGGCACACAGTAGGTGCTCACGAGTGATGTGAATGAGTCGGGAAGCCGGGGCCGTGCCTGTGGCCACAGGTGCACTGTCGGGAAGGTTGTGCCACTGCTGGAACATGCCCGGCCCCCTGTGCCCTCAGAGCACGGTCACTCTTCCAGCCTGGCCCGGGGACACGCCTTCTTCCTCCTGGCAGCCGCAGCTTCGGGACACGTTGTGTTGAAGCGGCAGACAAATTTGTGGAATGAGAGAACAGGAACGGAGGAGGTGTGTGAACAGCCAAGGGGCACGAGCACACGGGGTGCCTCCAGTTTGGGGACCAAGGGCCTTCTCCGGCCGGGGCCCCTCAGTCAGGCCTCCAGAGCCCGGCAGGTGGCGAGGGGCATGGCTGCCCCCCAGAGCGGTGCAGCGCCCCGGGACTGGCTTTGAGTGCCAGGCACTGGGTGCTCCCGGACGTGCTCTCGAATGGACCGGGCGCCTGGCCCCTGGCGGCCCGCGCTCCCCCCCCCCCTGCTGGCCGGGGGCCTACCTCCTGAGCGCCCTTGTACTTGCCGAAGTGGAAGACTCGGGCTTTGAGCTCCAGCTCGGCCACCATCTCCTCTTCCTTGGCGATGGATATCATCAGCGTGTCGACCCAGTGCTTCAGCTGGTTGACTTCCCTGTCCCTGGAGGGGGGACCGGGAGGGCCCCGCCCACTCAGCGCCGCTCTGAGCCTGACCGCCCTGCCGGCGTCCTGAGGGCTAAGGGACTATGACTGGGAAGTGTCTGCGTGCCCAGGGGCAGAGGTGCTGCCGAGACACGGCATCTTTAGGGGCGCCTGGGGGTGCAGTCGGTTAAGTGCCCGACTTCGGCTCAGGTCATGATTTTGCAGTTCGTGAGTTCGAGCCCCGTGTTGGGCTCTGTGCTGACAGCTCAGAGCCTGGAGCTGCTTCAGATTCTGTGTCTCCCTCTCTCTCTGCCCCTTTGCCTCTTGCAGTCTCTCTCTCTGTCAAAAATATCTCTCTGTCTCTCTCTCAAAAATAAACGTTAAAAAAAATTTAAAAAAAAACGCACAATCCTGTAGTTGTCAGATTTACAAAATTACACTGCCATCGTCATCTCACGTTAGAACATTTTCATCACCCAGAGAAACACAGCTGCCATCAGCACTCATTCCCCATTGTCCGCCCCCCCCCCCCCCCCCCCCGCCATCTCTCCGGAGGCCCCCTCGTTCAGCAGAAGGTTTCCAAAGTCCATTCATGCTGTGGCCTGTGTCAGAACTCAGTTCTTTTTTATGATTGTGTGACCGTCCCCTATATCGATGGACCGCATTGTGTGGAAGTGGACATTTTGTCTCTCGGGAATTAGGCTGCTGTGAACACTCACAGGTTTTTGTGAGGACCTGTCCTAAATTCTGTCGGGCATATATTTAGGAATCGAATTCCAACAATCAGGTTTGAAGTGAAATGATAAAGAATAATACTAAGTAAGAATCTTCCACGATCGTGGCAGACACTGACCATCGTGGGCTGGCTGGCACGGGTCTACACAGTGCGGGCAGCTGCACGCAAGTCCCAGAGTGATCACATGGACATCTGGCCCCTCCCAGCAGTGCCCGGGAGGCCCAGAGGGACCCTGCCACCCTGTGATGATTCTGTGACTGTCTCCCCATTTGTTGATAGGATCCACGGACATTTGCTCAGCCCGAAGCAAAGCACCGTGGGCTGCTGGTCCTTTGCCTGCTGCGGTCAGCAGCCTGTGAGTATGAGGGGGTTCAGCTGGCCCGGCCTGCTCTCCTGGGCTCGTGCGCAGAGGTGGGTGGCCCAGAGAGCCCACGTGCGGCTCCTACGCCACCCAGCCTGGTGCTGGTCCCCTGGGATGATGGCGCAGAGCCTCTCCTGGGTGTCTGGCCCCATTTCCCTCCAACCCAGAGTGCCCATTATAGGGATGAGCACACTGGGGTCAGTGGTACTCCTCCCAAAGGACACGTGACTGCGTTCAGTTTTAACCTGGTTTTTTGTTTTTGTTTTTGTTTTTGTTTTTTTGTTTTTAATTTTTATTTTATTTTTTTTTATTTCTAGGAGAGAGAGAGAGAGAGACAGCGTGAGCAGGGGAGGGTCAGAGAGAGAGGGAGACAGAATCTGAAACAGGCTCCAGGCTCCGAGCTGGCAGCACAGAGAGCCCAATGCGGGGCTCGAACCCACGACCCGCGAGATCATGACGTGAGCGAAAGTTGGACGCTTAACCGACTAAGCCACCCAGGCACCCCTGTTTTTGTTTTTGTTTTTAAATACCCCCTTCACTTTCATTGGTAAGTGCAACCCCACGGCGGGTGCAGCACTGCCCTGTGGACGCGGTGCTGGGGTTTTCGTCATTCTATTTCTTACCAGGGCAACTGGGATAAAAAGACCCCTTTCCCCAAATAGTTCTCTTGAAACGTAAAATCGTTGGGTCACAATCTTTTCTCAGTGAAATCCCGCCAACTGACAGGAATGCAGAAGCGTAAGGGACGCACTGCTCGGCACCGGCCCCAGACCAGGGAGCGTGTCGCTTGCTTGTTTGTCACACGTGCTGATCCTAGGGGAGATTCCAGAGTCTAAAGAGCACGTCACTGCTGGAAGAGTGACCTGGTTTCTTTAACAGCTGGACTGCAGGGGACAACAGGGAGAGGGGACCCCTAGACTGAGAGGGATTTAGCGACACGACCAGTTGCAGAGTACGATCTTACTTGGATTCTAAGTCAAACTAACAGTTTAAAAACTCCAGCCATTGATGGATCATGGATATTCAGTATCAAGGATTGCTGTTTTGTTTTTGTTTCTTTAGATGTGATGATGGTACTGTGGTTCTGTTGAAGAACCCATATCTATTGAGTGCTGTCTACTGGAATATTTCCAGGTGAAGTGATACATGCCTGGAATTGGCTTTAGAGCAGTATGGGAGGTGGAGAAGTCTGTGGGGCCCAGGGCAAAGGAGATCGGCTGTGAGGTGATCACTATTGAAGCTGGTGATGGGCTCTGGCGACTCATGATACTATTCTCTGTACATTTGTACATTTATATGTATGAGATTTTCTTTCTTTTTTAAATTTATTTATTTTGAGAGAGAGAGTGGGCGGTGCGGGGGGGGGGGGTGCCCACACAGAGCCTGATGTAGGGCTCGAACTCACGACCTGTGAGATCATGACCTGAGCCAAGATCAAGAGCCAGATGCTCAACCAGTTGACCCGCCCAGGCGCCCCTGTATGAGATTTCCTTAGCGGTGCTGGGCTGAACTGCAGGCGTTATAAAAAGTTGTTTGAAAGGTAGTAAGAAAGACGATCCCTTCCGAGATACCTGGGGACATAGCCCCAGAAAGTTGACTACACTGGTAGTAACAAAGGAAACACAACCAAATATGAGTAACGATGATTCAAAGGACCAAGTAAAAGAGAGTTACCAGATTCCTGCAGAAATAGCGGCAAGAAGAACAAAAATAAAATACGTTGAAATAGAGAAAGATGGCAGAGTGGAAGCATCAGGGATCTGTCTCCCCACTAGTCAGTGATTGCACTGGCAGAATCTGATATAGCCGTTTTGGAACTCTGGAGCCTTCTGAAAGCCGGCAACCTCCAGGGGAAGGCTTGGACAGTAACTGTAGCTAATTTTAGTCCCTTTCAGCTCTGAGCAGAGTAGCCCTTACCTGGCCACGTGCAGGCAGCTGTTCAGGCTTTCTGGAGCAGCTAGCACATGGCCTTTGGAATTAGGGTGGGCAATAAAATGGCCCTATTCTCCAAAATAATGGGGGAAACCTGTGCCCCGATCCCTGATTGGTGCTTCTGCCCACAGAGGTACAGACAGTGGGCAGGCAGCCACTGTTTTAACATTCCTTGCTGTTGCAAGTCACCTCCACGCTCCCCCACTTGGCGTCCAGGGGATTTAAAGGACCAGTGCTCTTTTTCCTCCCTTCATGTTTTGCCTTTTCCCCTTTGGAGAGCCAGACATTAAAAACCAAGGATGTGCACAAACAGCAACATATATGGGAAAAGTTAGAAAGTGGCCATGCATGCCCAGGGAAAGTCTAAGAAAAGACTAAGGTTACACTCGTGATTCTCAACACAGAGCCATCTACAACATTCAAATAAAAACAGTACACAGTGGAGTAAGGACGAAATCTGATTTCCAGAGTTACCATGTTATTAGATTCAAATGCTGAATGTTCCATCAACAAAATCAAGGCAATGAAGTATGGCCCATTCAGTGAGGAAAAAAAAATTGTGCCCCCAAATCCCTAATGTTAGACATGCCACAAAGACTTTAAAACAACTGTCATAAAAGATGCTCAGTGACTGAAAAGAATATGTCAAGAAAGTGATGTGCAAATAAAATGAAAGTATCAGTAAAGAGATGGGAAAGCTAAAAAGAAAACAAAAAAATTCTGGACCTGATAAGTACAGTAACTGAAACTAAGTATTCACTAGAGGGATTCCAAGGCTGATCTGAGCAGGGAGAAGAAAGGATCTGTGGTCTTGAAGATAGGACAATGGAAACTATCAAGGCTGGGCAACAGAAAGAACAAGATTGAAAAAAGCAATCAGAGTCTAAGGAATTAGTGGGACACCATCAAGAGAATTAATATATGCATCATGGACGTCCAATAAGGAGAAGAGAAGAGAGGGCAGAGAGAAGACTTGAAGAAATAATGGATGAAAAAGCTAGAATTGGATGAAAAACATGAAAGACACCCAACTAGCACAAGAAACTCCAATAACAAGAGGCCAGAGAGCCCCACACTGAGAGAGAATGATGATGATGATTTTATTTATTTTTGAGAGAAGGAGTCAGAGTGAGTAGGGGAGGGTCAGAGAGAGGCGGAAACAGAATCTGAAGCAGCTCCAGGCTCTGAGCTGTGAGCACAGAGCCCAGCGTGGGGCTCGAGCTCACCCATCATGAGATCATGACCTGAGCCAAAGTCGGACGCTTAACTGACTGAGTCATCCAAGCGCCCCCTGAGAGATTATCATAATCAAACTATTATGGGATGGTCAAAAGCCAAAGCCAGAGAATTTTGAAAGCTGCAAGAGAGAAGCAAATCATTACATATAGAGGATCTTCAGTATGATTATCAGATTTCTCATTAAAAATTTTGGAGGTCAGAACTAATATATTCAAAGTGCTCAGAGGAAAAAAAAAAAAACTGTTAACCAAGAATTTTAGATCTGGCAAAACTGCCCTTGAAAAGTGAGGGAGAAGTCAAGACATTCCCAGAAAAACAAAAATGAAGGAGTTTGTGACCACTACACCCGCCCTGCCAGAAATTCCCGGGGGCATCCTGCATCATGCAGTGAAATCAGACATTAACTTAAAGTCGTATGAGAGAATAAAGGTCCCAGTAAAGGTAAAATGAGGGCAATTAAAAAAAGTTGTAATGTTTTATTTATTCTTGAGAGACAGAGTGCAAGCAGGGGAGGGGCAGAGGGAGATAGAGACACAGAATCTGAAACAGGCTCCCGGCTCTGAGCTGTCAGCACAGAGCCTGATGGGCTCAAACTCATGAACTGTGAGATCATGACCTGAGTCGAAGTTGACTCAGTATAAGTTAACATTGGTTTGCAACTGTACCCTTTGTTTTCCAAATGACTTCAGAGACTAATACATATACAGAAAAAATTATTATTAGTGTAAAGGTAGCACTACTGCAACCATTTGGTTTGTAACTCTGAATCTTGTTTTCTACATAATTAAGAGACTCATGCATTTCAAAGAATTTTTAGTTTATGTTTTGGAGCACAGGATGAATGGAGATGTAAGTTTATGACCTCAGCAACCAAAAGGATGAAGATGGAACTGTAAAGGAGCAGAGGTTTTGTATGTTATTGAAGTTAAGGTGGTACAGGTTCAAGTTTAGGTTATTAAATGTAATCCCCACGGTAGTCACAAAGAAAATACCTATAGAATATATACACAAGGAAATGAGAAAGGCATTTAAACATTTCACTACAAGCAACTAAACACAAAGAAAACAGTATTGCAGGATATAGGGGGCAAAAACTATAAGGCATATAGTAAACAAAAAGTACAATGACAGATGTCCCACGTTTCATCAATTACTTTAAATGTAAATGGGTTAAACTCTCTAATCAAAAGACAGACTGATAGAATGGAGAGCACATGATTCAACTATATGTTGTTTTATAAGAGACTCACTTGAGATCCAAAGACACAAACAGGTTGAAAGTGAAAGGATGGGAAAAGATATTCCATGCAAACAGTAACCAAAACAGAGAGAGTAGCAGTACTAGTATCAGACATACTTTAAATGAGAGAAGTTTACAAGAGACAAAGACAGCATTATATATTAATAAATGTGCAGTACACCAAGAAAATATAACAGTTATAAACATTTACATGCCTAATGACAGACTATCAAACATAAAAACTGACAGATGGAAGGGAGAACTAATTCGACAATAATAGTTGGAGACTTCAATATCCCCTTTGTAATAGTGGAAGAACAAGTAGAAGATAGGGAAACAGAGGACTTAAACATCGCAGTATACTAACTAGATGTAAGAGACATACACACAAAACTCTACCCAGCAAAACAGCATACACTCTCAAGTGCAACCGGGGCAATTTTCAGGATGTCCCAAATATCAGGGGCAAAAATTCCATTTCAAAAGATTGAAAAAGATATCATACAAAGTATCTTCTCTGTTAAAAACCAGATGGAAGTTAGAAATTGTTAACAAAAGCAAAAGGGGAATTTCACAAAGTTGTGGAAATTAGAGAACACATTTGTAAACAACTAATGGATCAAAGAAGAAATCACAGGGGCACCTGGGTGGCTCAGTCAGTTAAGCATCTGACTTTGGCTCAGGTCATGATCTCACTGTTTGTGAGTTGGAGCCCTGTGTTGTGCTCTGTGGTGACAGCTCGGAGTCTGGAGCCTGCTTCAAATTCTGTGTCTCCCTCTCTCTTTGCCTTTCCCCTGGTCATGCTCGGTCTCAGAAATAAAAAATAAACATAAAAAAATCAGAAGAGAAACTAGTCAAAAAAAAAAAATAGATGAAGACACCTAGTAACACAACAGAGCAAAACTTATGGGACACAGCACAGTTTATGGTGCTAAGGGGAGAATTTGTGACTATAAAATGTACATTTAAAAAAAGATCTCAAACCAACAACCTAACTTTACAACTTAAGGAACTTCTAGAAAAAAGGAACAACTTCAACCCGAAGCTAGCAAAAGGAAGGAATTAACAAAAAAAATTGAGAAAACAAAATAAAGAATAGAAAAACAGTTTTTCAAAAAGATTGATAAAATTGACACACTCTTAGATGGACTAATGAAAAAAATACTGAAGATACTAAAATGAGAAATGAAAGTGGGACATCACTACTGATCTACAGAAATAAGGATTAGTACCACGGACAGCTGTGTGTCTTCAAATTGGACAGCCGATGAAATTGACAAATGCCTAGAAACACAAAATCTATCAAGACTAAATCATATAGAAATGGACAATCTGGATAGACCTATAACTAGTAAGGGGATTGAATCAGTAATCAAAAATCTAATACCAATCTTTTTGAAATTTTTCCAAAATGTTGAAGAAGAGAGAACATCTCAGAATTCATTCTCTGAGAGCAGCATAAACATGATACCAAAGCCAGTCAAAGGCACTTACAGGAAAAGAAACTATAGACCAGCATCTCTTATGCACATTCATGCACAAAACTTAAAATATTAGCATACAGAATTCAGCCAAATTTGAGAAGGATTATACAACACAACAAGTGAATCCAAGGAGTCAGGATAATATTACCACATTAATAGAATGAAGGAAAAAGACCACATCGTCATTTCAATTGGTGCAGAAAAAGTATTTAACAAACATTAAAAAACACTCAGCAAAATAGGAAAATGGAAACTATCTCCCTATAATAAAAGCCATATATGAAAAGCCCAGAGCCAACATCATACTCAGTGGTGAAAGACTGAAAGCTGTTCCTCTAAGATCAATAAGGGCAGTAAGGATGCTTGCATTCACCACTGCTATTCCACAGAGTACTGGGAGTTCTAGCCAGAGCGCCTAAGTACGAAAAAGGAAGAAAAAGCACTCAAGTTGGAAAAGAAGTAAAATCATCTGTTTGCAGATGATAGAAAACCCTAAAGATTCCACACCAAAGCTGTTACAATTAAATGATTTAGCAAAGTAGCAGAATCAGTTGCAGTTCTATACACAAATAATGAAAAATCTGAAAAGGAAAACAAAAGCAGTCCCATTTGCAATAAAATAGTATAAGCTAGTTAAAGATAGAAATACCGTATGTCACAAAAATAAATTCAAAATGGATGAAAGACCTAAATGTGAGACAGGAAGCCGTCAAAATCCTCGAGGAGAAAATAGGCAGCAGCCTCTTTGATCTTGGCAACAGCAACTGCTTATTCATGTCTCTGGAGGCAAGGGAAACCAAAGCAAAAATGAACTATTGGGACCTCATCAAGATAAAAAGCACAGCGAAGGAAACAATCACAAAACAATAAGGCAGCAAATGGAATGGGAAAAGATATTTGGCAATGACGTACCAGATAAAGGGTTAGTATCCAAAATCTATAAAGCATGTACCAAATTTAATCCCCCAAAACCATATAATCCAGTGAAGAAATGGGGAGAAGACATGAATAGACACTTCTCCAAAGACACCCAGATGGCTAACAGACACATGAAAATAATCTCAGCATCACTCATCATCAGGGAAATACAAACCAAACCCACAATGAGATACCATCTCACACCTGTCAGAACGGTTAAAATGAACAACTTGGGGGAAAAAAACAGATGTTGGCAAGGATGCAGAGAACAGGGAACCCTTTTGCACTGGTGGTGAATGCAAATGGGTGCAGCCACTCTGGAAAAGAGTATGGGGGTTCCTCAGAAAATTAAGAATAGAAGTATCCTACAACCCAGCAATTGCACTGCTAGGGATAAAAAATGCTGACTAGGTATTAAAATGCTACTTGGAGGGGCACACGCACCCCAATGTTTATTGCAGCGCTATCAACAATAGCCAAATTATGGACAGAGCCCAAATGTCTGTCAGCTGATGAATGGACGATGAAAATGTGGTATACATATACAATGGAATACTACTGGGTGATGAAAAAGAATGAAATCTTACCCTTTGTAACAATGTGGATGGAACTAGAGGGTTTTATGCTAATTGAAATAAGTCAGAGAAAGACACAGATCATACGATTTTGCTCGTGGAATTTGAGAAACACAAATGAGCATGAGGGAAGGGAAGGAAAAAGAAGATAAAAACAGGGGCAAACTACAAAAGATTCTTAGGGTTGCTAGAGCAGAGGCAGGTGGGGGATGGGCTAAATGGGGGAGGGGCATTAAGAAGGGCACTCTTCAGGATGAGCACCGGGTTCTACTCCTGAAGCCAAGACTACACTGTAAGTTAACTAACTTGAGTTTAAATAACAAAGCACTGTAGAAGTAGTGGAAGGTATTTCACTACTCCTATCTGCTAGAGGCAAAAAAAAAAAAAAAGAAAAAGACATACTGTGCGTTCCAGCAATTCCACTTTTGAGAATATGCCCAAAGGAACTGAAAGCTGGGTCTTGAAGAGACATTTGTTCACCTGTGTTCGGGGCAGCATTATTCACAATAGCTAAAAATGTAGAAGCAACCCGAGTGTGTAGGATGGATGGATGGATAGACAATAAACAAATTGTGGTCTGTTACACAAAATATTGTGGAATATTATACAACCTTAAAAAAGGAAGGAAACTGACACATGGATCAACCTTGGGGACATTAAGTGAGGTAAGCCAGTTAACGAAAAGTCAACTATTGTGTGATCCCACTTACGTGAGGTACTTGGAGTAGTCAAAACCTTTTTGACAGCACAGTGGCTTTCCAGGGGCCGAGGGGCAGGGGAATGGAGAGCCATTGGTTAACAAGTTATTGGTTAACAGCTTTACAAGACGAAAAGAGCTGTGGGGGTGGACAGTGGGGCCAGCTGCACAACGTGAAGGTACATAATGTTATGTGCATTTTACCACATTGAAAAAGGAAATCAAATGAAGTAGAGACCCCTTCACCCAACAAACTCAAGAATGATGCTCTGCTAGACCCTGCCTGGCATTTAGGATCTTGGAAGGAACCGGTGACACGCATTTAGTTTTGGTTCCTTTATGGGTACTTATGTTCTGTTTATTTTCCTTGTCTGCTTCGGTGTCGCGCCGTCTGCTCACTCTTCACCCCTGCAGGGAGGTGTGCGGTGGGAGCCCAGTACAGGGTGGTTTTCATCCATCACTGCACTGACTTGCTCCGCCCTTCCGTGCGTGGCCATCTCCTGGAATCCCTTCCCTGCGTCCCCTGCACGCCGTCTTCCTGGGGTTCTGTTGCTTCGTCTCCTTGTCCTTTCCTGCCGAGTTCTGGGAGCTGTCCCCAGCTTAATATCGTCCCCCTTGCCGACTCATTCGCTGGCTGCATCCAGTCCTCACTGTGGTCTTAACCCCTCAATCCTTGCCTGCACCCAAGCGTGCCTCTCTGGCTGTAGGGGTACGGCTTCTGAATGTCTGCAGAATCCGAAATTCTGTGTCTCCCTCTCTCTCTCTCTGCCCGTCTCCTGCTCATGATCTGTCTCTCAAAAATAAATGTTAAAAAAAAAAAATCCTACATTTGCCAAAAATGTGGTTATTGAGGTTTAATTTACCTCTCGGAAAATGCACCTATTTTATGTGCCATTTGATGAGATTTGACAAATTTAAACACCTGTGTAAGGACTGGCGTAATCGGGACATACAACTTTTTTATCACCCCCAAAGTTTCCTCATGCCCCTTTGTATCAACTCCCTCCCCTTCCCGAGCCATGGGCATTCAGTCTACCACCAGGACAGCCATCCTTGAGAGGCCCCACAGCCAAGGAGCCAGCCCAAATGGCCAGATTCCTGACCCACAGAAAGGGTGAAATAATAAATGTGTTATAGTAAGCCAAGTTTTGGGATGATTTGTTACGCAGCCACCGTTAACCCATATGTGGCTCTAACACTTAAGATGATTACTATAGTAGGTCATCTTTGGTGCCCGGCTTCTTTTCCTCAGGACAACATTTGTGAGGTTCATCTGCGTTGATGCCTGTGTTAATACTTTGCTCCTTTCTGATTGCTAAATAGATTTCTGCGGTGTGTCATGGCCACTTTACATGTCCATGCCTAATCCCAAGGAGCTGTGGATATATTCTGTTACTTGGCAAGGGGGAGCCAAGGTTGCACATAGAAGTAAGGTTGCAAGCTAGCTAACCTGGAGATGGAGAAATGTTCCTGGATTGTCCAGGTGGGCCCAGGGTCATCACAAGGGTCCTTAGAAATGGGAGGAGGAGGCAGGAATGAGGGTCAGGGGTGACACGGCGGGAAAAGACCCGGCGGGCGTTGCTGGTTTGAAAACGGAAGGGGCCATGGTGGCCTCCGGAAGCGAGAAGAGGTAACCAAAGGATCTCCCTTTCCGCCCCCAGAGAGGCGCGAAGTCCTGCTGATGCCTTGGTTGCAGCCTAGGGACACCCATTCGGGAACTCTGGCTCCAGAGCTGTGAGAGAATAAACTGTGGTAAAGCACTCGGTCTGCAGTCGTTTGTAACGGTTCGCCCGCTTCCTGCTGTGGGCACGCACGCTGTTTCTAGTTCCTGCCTATGATGAAGAACTTTGCAGGGAGGCATTCTGGGATTGGCTTGTTTGTTTGTACATTGTCTCTAACATGGCCACTCTTTCTTCCAGGGTTGGAACAGACGCCTCGCCTCCTGTCGTGTACAGTTAAAACAAAATTTCTTAATGTTTATTTTATTTTTGAGAGCGAGACAGAGAGCGAGCGGGGGAAGGGGTAGAGAGGGAGGGAGACACAGAATCGGAAGCAGGCTCCAGGCTCTGGGTTGTCAGCACAGAGCCCGACACGGGGCTCAAACCCACGAACCATGAAATCATGACCTGAGCTGAAGTCAGATGCGTAACTGACTGGGCCCCCCAGGCGCCCCTGTATATATATTTTTAACAGAGAGTTCATCTTTCAAAGCAAACTTGAGCAGAAGGTACAGAGATTTCCCAAATATCCCCTCCTCCCACCTGCCTTCCCCCCGCCCCCCCCCACCGGCGACATACGTTTGTTACATCAGAGAACCCACACCGACACATCATTGTCACCCAAAGGCCACAGTTCCCGTGCGGATTCACTCAGCGTTGTACAGTCCATGGATTTGGACAAAATATAAGGACATGTATCTGTGGGGTCACACAGATTCGTTTCATTGCCCTAAAAATTCTCTGTGCTCCACTTAGTCATCCCTCCATCCCCCCCCCCCCCCCCCCCCCCCCCCCCCCTGGCAATCACACGTCCTTTTATTACGCCCCATGGTTATCCTCTTCTGGGCTGTTCTATAGCCAGGATCACTCAGTCATCACCTTTTCAGACTGGCTTCTTTCACTTAGTAATATATATGCTTTTAAGGTCCCTCCATGTCTTTTCATGGCTTAGTAGTTAATTTCTTTTTAGCACTGAATGATACGCTCTTATCTGGATGTACCGAGTTTGTTTATCCGTTTACTTACTGAAGGACATCTCGGTTGCTTCCAAGTTTTGGCATTATGAATAAAGCTGCCAGAAACAACCGTGTGCAGGTTCTGTGTGGACATTAAGTTTTTGACTCCTTTGGGTAAATACCAAGGAGCAAGACGTTGGATCGTTTAGCTTAGTAAGGAACTGCCAAACCGTCTTCTAAAGTGGCTGCACCATTTTTCATTCCCTCCAACAATGGAGTTCCCATTGTTCCTCATCCTCACCAGCATTTGCTGCTGTCAAGTCTTTTAGATATTGGTCATGTTAATAGATGTATATTGCAGTATCTTATTGTTTTAAGTTGCAATTCCTTAGTGACATCTGATGTTGAACATTTTTTCGTATGTTTATTTGCCTTCTGTAGATCTTCTCTGATGATGAAGTGTTGTTCAGGTCTTTGGCCCATTTTCAAACCAGGTTGTTCATTTTCTTATTGTTAAATTTTAAGAGTTCTTTGTATATTTTGGATAACCGTCCTTTATCAGATGTGTGTTTCCCAAATATTTTCTCCCAGCCTGTGGCTGGTCTTCTCAGTTCTCTTGACATCGCCTTTCATAAAGCAGACATTTTAATGTTAACGAAGTCCAGCTTATCAATTCTTTCTTTCATGGATCGTCACTTTGGTACTGTATTGAAAAACCACCATACCCCAGATCGCCTAGATTTGCCCCTACGTTACCTTCCAGGAGTTTTATGGTTTTACAGTTTACACTCAGGTCGACGATACATTTTAAGTTAGTTTTTTATCAAGGGTGTGAAGTCTGTGTCTAGATTCATTTTTTGCATGTGGATGTCCAGTTGCCCCAGCACCGCTGTTGAGAAGTATCTCTGCCCCATTGTATTGCCTTTGCTCCTTTGTCAGAGATCAGCCGACTAGATTTGGTGGGTTTGTTTCTCAGCTCTCCACTCCGTTGCCCTGAATTATTTGCCAGCACCACACGTCTTGATTACTGTAGCTTTATAGGAAGTCTTGAAGTCGGCCCTCCAACTTTTTCTTCTCTTTTAAGCATGTGTTAACTATTTTGGGTCTTTTGCCTCTCTGTGTAAACTTGAGAATAGTTTGTCGATATCCACAAAACAACTTGCTGGCCTTTTGATTGGGATTGTATTAAATCTATAGATGAAGGGAGGAACTGACATCTGGACAGTATTGAATCTTCTTACCTATAAACATGAAACATCTCTGTTCAATCCTTTGATCCATCATCATCAGGTTTTTATATTTTTCCTCCTATAAATCTTGTGCATGTGTTGTTAGACTTATTTGTATGCAATTCTTTTTTGAGGGTGCTCATGAAAATGGTATTCTTGTGTTTTCAATTTCAAATTGCCCTAGTTCATTGCCAGTACACAGGAAATGAAGTTTTTTGTAGGAACCTTGAATTCTGTAACCTTGCTAGAATGGCTTATGAGTCTAGTTTTTCGTATCCTCTGAGATTTTCTACATAGATGATCACGTCATCTGCCAAAAAAGTTTTACTTCTTTCTTCCCCATCTGTGTACAGGTATTCCCCACTTTTCTAAGCTTCGTATTAGGTCACTCTCCTTTTCAATGGAATGAATGACCTCCATTAGTAGAACTTCTTTGAAGGACCTACATTAATACTTGTTTCTGCTAACTGAAAGAAAGTGGCAGAGGATTTCCACTTTTATGAATAAAGGCAAGAAGTGACAGTAGTGTTCGGCATCTGTTGTGCAGCGAGCCACTGTGGAGGGAGCGAATCTTCCCTCCCTTCCCTGGGAACTACGCTCAGCATCTCGGCACCAAGCCACCATAGCTTTGAACTGGGTCTTTGCACATCTCTGCTTTACCTTTATGCATCTGTTAGCAAGATGTGCCCGAAAGTTCCAGAAAGGCCTAGGAGAAATGGTTTTTCAAGTCTGGGAACACAAAGAAAAACTTCCATATAAATTAACGGTAACTGCTCCTTTGTTTTATACTATTTTGGCTTATGACAAGTTTTTTTTTTTTTTTTTTTAATTTCTAGGAGAGAGAGAGACAGCGTGAGCAGGGGAGGGTCAGAGAGAGAGGGAGTCACAGACTGAAACAGGCTCCAGGCTCTGAGCTGGCAGTCAGCACAGAGCCCGACGCGGGGCTCGAACCCACGAACTGCGAGATCATGACCTAAGCGAAAGTCGGACGCTTAACCGACTAAGCCACCCAGGCGCCCCTGGCTTATAAAAAGTTTTTACAGGAATGCTCTACTTTGAGAGCGGGGAAACCTGTACCTTTATTTCCTTTTCTTGTCTTAATGCATTAGCTGAGACTCCCAGTAAGATGCTGAGATTGAGTGGGGAGGGAAGACATCCTTGCTTTATTCTTGGTCTTAGCAGGAAAGCTTCAAGTATAACGTTAGCTGTAGGGTTTTTGTAGATGTCCTTTATCAAGTTCGGGAAGTTCTCCTCTATTCCTAGTTTACTGAGAGCTTTTCTTGTGAATGTGTGTTAGAATCTATCAAGTGCTTTTTCTGCCTCTATTGATATAATCATGTGCTTTTTCTTCTTGAGCTTGTTGATGTGACGGATTACACGAATTGATTTTCAAATGTTGAAACAGCCTTGCAAACCTGGGGAAATCCCACATGGTCATGATCTACAGTTCTTTTTATATTGTTCAATTCAATATGCTAATATTTTGCTGAGGATTTTTACATCTGTGTCCATGACAAATACTGATCTGTGGGATTCTTCTAACATCTTTGCCTGGATTTGGAATTGAGTTAAATGCTGGTCTTAGAGAATGAGTTAGGAAGTATTTCCCATTTCTATCAACTGGAAGAGATTGTAGAGAATTGGTAAAAAAATTTTTTCCTTAGATATTTGGTAGAATTTTCCAGTAAACCCATCTGGGTCTGCTGGTTTCTGTTTTGCAGGTTATTAATTATTGATTCAATTTCCTTAATAGACAGGCCTATTCAGATTGTTTATTTGCTGCATATTTTTTAGTTTTAAAAAAAGGTTTTTTTTTCTGGGGGAGAAAAACCTTTTATTTTTTATTATTTTATTATTTTTTAGTTAACATATAGTTTGTTATTTTTTTAATTTTACATCCAAGTTAGCATAGAATACAACAAAGATTCCAGTAGATTCCTTAATGCCCCTCACCCATTTAGACCATCCGCCCCTCTCCCAACCCCTCCAGCAACTCTCTGTCTGTTCTCCATATTTAAGTCTCTTATGTTTTATCCCCCTCTCTGTTTACATATTTGCTCCCCTTCCCTTATGTTCCTCTGTTTTGTATCTTAAATTCCTCATGTGAGTGAAATCACATATTTATCTTTCTCTGATTGACTAGTTTCGCTCAGCATAATACCCTCTAGTGCCATCCACATAGCTGCAAATGGCAAGATTTCACTCTTTTTGGTTGCCGAGTAATACACAGTGTGTGTGTGTGTGTGTGTGTGTGTGTGTGTGTGTGTGTGTGTGTAGATATACCACATCTTCTTTATCCTTTCATCTATCAGTGAACATGTGAGCTCTTTCCATACATTGGCTATTGCCGATAGCGCTGCTATAAACATTGGGGTGCATGTGTGCCTTAGAAACAGCACACCTGTATCCCTTGGATAAATACCTAGTAGTGCAATTGCTGGATGGTAGCGTAGTTCTATTTTTAATTTTTAAAAATATTTTTTCATGTTTATTTTTGAGAGAGAGACAGAGTGTGAGTGGGGGAGGGGCAGAAAGAGGGAGACACAGAGTCCAAAGCAGGCTCCAAGCTGTCAGCACAGAGCCTAAGGCAGGGCTCGAACTCACGAAATGTGAGATCATCACCTGGGCCCAAGTTGGGCGCTTAACCGACTGAGCCACCCAGGCTCTCTTATTTTTAATTTTTTGAGGAACCTCCATAGTGTTTTTCAGATTGGCTGCACCAGTTTGCATTCCCATAAAATTTTTTTTAATGTTTATTTTTGAGAGAGAGAGAGAGCACTCATTCAAGTGGGGGAGGAGCAGCCAGAGAGGCAGACACAAGACTCCGAAGCAGGCCCCAGGCTCTGAGCCGTCAGCACAGAGTCTGATGCAAATCTCCAACCCACGAACCATGAGATCATGACCTGAGCCGAACTTGGACGCTTAACCAACTGAGCGCCCCTGCTGCATATATTTTATGCAGTCAAAGGTGGCTGAGTTCATGGAGGTTAATGCAGGACAGGCCCTGACTCTCCTGGAAATAAAGTGCTGGTGCTCAGTGATGGCGCAGCAGGCTACAGACCAGTGAGGGACAGCCTCTGGGATTCTGGGTGTGTGTGTGTCCGTCTGGACAGCCTCTCTGGGATTCTGGGTGTGTGTGTGTGTGTACGTGTGTGTGTGTCCATCCCCTGCCAGGTGTCTGGACACTGGGAGGCTGCCCGCGTCTCCCCTGCTCATCCCTGTGTCTCTGCCCTCCTCAGCTTCCTGGGAAACACAATCCTGCCTGAAAACCCGCAGGAGATTCTGGGCAGGGGGCTGTCCGTGGCAGAACAGGGCCAGCGACACGTGGGTCCCCGAGAACACGACTCCCTGTGCGGCCTCCAAGTCCCGGCGGGCTTCTCCCTTAGTTCTCTGCACCTGCTTCCCCCCTGCCCGCAGCCGTCTACACCAGCTCTCTGCGCGCTTCCCATCGCCCAGGGAGTGCCTGGTTCCCCGTGGGAGCCTCCCCGCCCCTCCCATCCGCCGCCACCTCTGCTTCAGCCTCCGCCTCAGGCCGTGTTCCCCTGCACGTCAGGATCTCCACGGCCCGGGCGCGCCTGCCTGGGGGCCTCCATCACCTGCCTGCTCCGCTCCGTCCTTGGAGCGCCCAGACCTGGGCCCCACGCAGAGCAGGTGCTCGGCCTGCCCGCTCGCCTGGGGCCGCGGCCTGACGGCCTGACACAGCCCAGCCCTGCTGGGTCCGCGCTGCTGGGTCCGCGCTGCTGGGCCCGGGTCTGGTCGGCAGATGCACCTGGGCGGGGGCGCCTTCCCTGAAGCCTCCCTCCCCCTGCAGGCTGCTCGCGGGACCCCCACGTGGCTCCACCCACCCGACCTCCTCCCACCCCCAGCCCTGCCGCCCTAAAGGACGTGCCCCCTCCCCAGGATCAGGCTGCCTGTGGAACTTTCCAGAAAACGGAAGCTGGGGCAGGAGGGCCGGGGCCCTGGGTGGGGGCGCGGGGGGCTGCGCGGGCCCCGCGATGGCCCCCCCCCCCCGGCCGCCCCGCGGACCTACATGCGGACCTGGGTGCTCCTCAGGCTGTTGCTCAGGTCCTCCAGCGCCTCCTCCATCTCCTGCGTGTTCTGGATGAGCGACAGGTTCTGCTCCTCCAGCTCCGTGAACAGGTCCAGCAGCTGCTGCGGCTCCGTGAAGTACAGCTCCAGCTCCTGCAGCCGCAGCCGGGGGGCGGGCTGGGCGGCGCCGGGGCGCAGGTCCCCGCCCCCCGCCCCGAACGCGGCCGCTGACCCCCCCCCCGCCCCCCGCCGGCCCGGAGCGCGGCCGCTGACCTCCCCCGACCCCCCGAATCCCCGGAGCGCGGCCACTGACCCCTCCGACCCCCCAAACCTCCTGGAGCGCGGCCACTGACCTCCCCGACCCCCGAACTCCTGGAGCGCGGCCCCTGACTCCCCCCCACCGACCCCCGACCCCCCGGAGCGCGGCCACTGACCTCGTCGCTGTCTGGGTCCTCAGTCGTGGTGGTAGAGCTTGACCTGCAGAGAGACGCGGGCTCAGGGCGGCAGTCTGCCTTCCAGATGGAAAGGGCCAGCCAGTTCCTTGACGGAGTCAAGGACACACCCCTGAATGTAGTTTTCAAATGCAAACCACTCCAGGGCCCGCATCCCAAGCTCTCACAGCTGGGCCCCCGCCCCCCTGCCCTGATCGCCAGACAAATCAGGACACCCCTGCGCCCCAGAGCCCTGAAATCATTCGAACCAGGCAATCCTAAACCTGCATCTCTGCCTCACTTGTTCTTTCCTGCAGAAACCACAATAAAGGGGGGCGCCTGGGGGGCTCAGTCGGTTAAGCGTCCAACTTTGGCTCAGGTCACGAGCTCATGGTTTGTGGGTTCGAGCCCGGCGTCGGGCTCTGTGCTGACAGCTCAGAGCCTGCAGCTGCTTCGGATCCTGTGTCTCCCTCTCTCTCTGCCCCTCCCCCACTCATGCTCTGAGTTTAATAAAAACAAAACAAAACAAAAAAGAAACCAGGATAAAGGGTCCCCGCTACTCATGGGGACTGTGAGTAAAAACGACCATTTCAATGGCCTCATCTCCTGATCTATTTGTCAAGATGCTCTATTTTATGTTTTATTTTTTATTTTTATTTTTTTTAATTTTTTTAATGTTTTATTTATTTCTAGGATAGAGAGAGATAGCGTGAACAGGGGAGGGTCGGAGAGGGAGGGAGACACAGACTCTGAAACAGGCTCCAGGCTCTGAGCTGGCAGTCAGCACAGAGCCCGACGCGGGGCTCGAACCCACGAACCGCGAGATCATGACCTAAGCGAAAGTCGGACGCTTAACCAACTAAGCCACCCAGGCGAGCCTCTATTTTATGTTTTAAATGTTTGTTTATTTATTTTGAGAGAGGGAGAGACTGAGAGAGCACGGGGGAGGGGCAGAGAAAGAGGGAGAGGGAGAATCCCAAGCAGGTGCTGCGCGGTCAGTGCAGACCCTGACGCAGGACTTGATCCCAGGAACCCTGAGACCATGACCTGAGCCCAGATCAAGTCGGAGGCTCAGGCGACTGAACCGCCCAGGCGACCCAAGGCACCCCGCTAGGGAACAGCCAGGCCAGAGCTCCGAGAATGGAGGGGCCGAACCACAGCCCCATGTGGGCAGGGTCGGGGGCAGGTTGGGGGCAGCCGGAACCCTCTCGCCTGCTGGCTGGAGCACATGACGCGGCAGCCACCGCGGGGCTTTGACAAAAGCCGCTAAAGCTAAGCATCTGCTCACTCGTGAACCAGCAATTCCACTCTGGTTTCCAACAAAAGCAGTGCTCGTGCAGGAGCGCTCTAACATAAAAGTACACGGATGTTTGCGGCGGCTTTAATCAAAATAGCCAAGAATTGGGAGCAACCCCAAAGGCCGCCAATCGGAGAGCCCAGGGAGTGGGGCTTCCGCGGCAGGACAGTGGGCCGCGACAGCCAGCGCAGGGAGCAGGCGTGGCGGTGTCCTCAGGGCTCAGGGGGTCAGAACAGGCGGAGCGTCCCAGGAAAGAGATCGACACAGTGTGAACTTTCTGGCTGGGGTGTGACCGGGGTGGGGGCGGGGGGGGGGGAGCTGAGGGAGTTTCTGTGCCCGGATCTGGGTGTGATTACACGGGTACACGTGTGCGTGAAAATTCAAGGGCTGTTCATTTACAGTTTGTTCATGTTGTGATACTGTGTCAATAACAGCTCAGTACAAGAGGGAGGAAGAGTAAAGGAAGACGGAAGTCCGATCAGGTCGCTGGTTTGCGGAAACCCCCGGCCTCTGCAGGCTCTGGGCCTGAGGCTTCTTCTTCTTTTTTTTTTTTTTTTAAATATTTTTTATTTATTTCTAGGAGAGAGAGAGAGAGTGAGCGAGCAGGGGAGGGTCAGAGAGAGAGGGAGACACAGAATCTGAAACAGGCTCCAGGAGCTGAGCTGTCAGCACAGAGCCCGACGCGGGGCTCGAACCCACGAACCGTGAGATCATGACCTGAGTGAAAGTCGGACGCTCAACCGACTAAGCCACCCAGGCGCCCCTGGGCCTGAGGCTTCTAACTCCACCTGGCTGCCCGTGCCCGTTTCCTTACCAGGACGTGCTGGGGTTTGGGGGGGCTGAAGGAGCATGGGGGCAGGGAGCAGTGGGGGAGGGGCGGGGGAGGGGCCGGGAGGAAGGCGTCCGTTCTGTGGTCACCTAACGCCACGTGTTAGGGCTGGGGCACACCGGCGGGCGTGAGGGGGGCGTCAGGGCGCTGCAGGAAGAAATCTGGGAGGTGTGTAAGAGGTGCCTGCTGGTCCCAGAGGCGGGTGCTGGAGGAGCTGAGTCCCTGGAGACGGACCGTGCTCCCGGGAGGAGGGGGGCCTTGGGCAGGAGCCCCTGGGCTGACTGACAGCCGTGAGACACTGGAATGACTCTGCACGGCCAGGAGAGCCACCCCTGAGCCCCCCGGGACAGTGGACTTTATGTGTCAACCTGGCCAGGTCCAACATTATTCTAGAGACTGACAAATCAGTAGACCCTGAGTAAGGCAGATGACCCCACATAATGGTTGGTGGGCCTCGTCCAATCAGTTGAGGGCCCGAAGAGAAAAAGGCCGACCTCCCACGTGGAAGAGGGAATTCTCCAGCCCCCTGCCTGTAGCCTCCTGCTACGGTAGCAGCAGATCTCTCCTGGGTCTCCGGCCTGCCAGCCCCTGCCCTGGCTCTCCGGCTGTCCCGCTCTGGCCCAAGGGAGGCCCAGATTCCAGGGGGCTGGCCGGGCCCCTGGCATCAAGAAGGCAAGCGCCTGACAGCCGTCTGAGGCTTGGGCCGGGGCCCCTCTCCATGTTCGCCCCAACGGTGCCTAGAGGCCAGGGGCGCATCCCTGGCTGGACAGCTAACAGCCAGCCAGCCAGAGACGCAGGCTCAGCTCTCCAGGGAGAGGAAGGAAGGGCACGAGACCATCAGCTTTGCTTGTGTTCGGGAGAAAACGCCAGGACCCTTTTGAGCCACACCCAACAGCAACCTCACAGGCTCAGGGCACTGTTAACATAAAAACGGCTGGAAGGGTGTGCAGCAGACGAGGTGCCGCTGTGGAGCCGCGTGTGGCTTCCAGGCCCCACAGTCTGGGGGGGGGGTGCAGGAAGGGGGCGCACTGGGGATGGGGCGGGGGGTGGGTAAGACTTGTCAGCTTCTACCTTTCTATACAGTTGTGATGTTGTGAATGTGTGACTTAGGAAACCCCTAAAACTAAAAGAACTTTGAGCGAGGGAGGAAGAGTCACTGGGGGTGACCCAGCAGCAGGGGGCGTGAGGGGGTAAGGCTGTGGCTTTGCAGGCAGAGGGGGTTTTTTAACGGGGTGGAGATGGGTTTGCATTGGTTCACGGGTTTGGGGTTTCTTTTTTTTTTTTTTTTAATATTTTTATTTATTTCTAGGAGAGAGAGAGAGAGCGTGAGCAGGGGAGGGTCAGAGAGAGAGGGAGTCACAGACTCCGAAACAGGCTCCAGGCTCTGAGCTGGCAGTCAGCACAGAGCCCGACGCGGGGCTTGAACCCACGAACCGCGAGATCAGGACCTAAGCGAAAGTCGGACGCTTAACGGACTAAGCCACCCAGGCGCCCCACGGGTTTGGGGTTTCTGTTCATCCCCCCTATCTTTCTAAAAAGATGTGGGAGTGGGCACCTTAACTTAACTCAGGTTAAGCCGGTTAAGCGACCGACTTTGGCTCAGGTCATGATCTGATGGTTGGTGGGTTCGATCCCCCCCGTCGGGTTCTGTGCTGAGAGCTCAGAGCCTGGAGCTTCTTCGGATTCTGCGTCTCCCTCTCTCTCTGCCCCTCCCCAACTTGCACTCTGTCTCTCTTTCTCAAAAGAATGAATAAACGTTAAGAAAAAATTAAAATTAAAAAGATGCGAAAGTCACCGTCACACATAGATCTACCATGTTCTAATTTCACATAAAAACCCAGACCCTGGCTTCCCTCAAAAGGCTCTGGCGCTCGCCGCACCCACTTGCCTGCCTGCCTTCGTTTATACTTGACCTTCCCGTTTCGGCACCCACGCGGACCACCCCACACAGAAGTTTACCGAATCGGACAGAAATAAAGCAGTTTAGAAAACATCGCGATCTTTGGGCTTAAGTCCGACTCCACATGCTTCAAGCTGGGATGAGCCCTGTCGTCACGGTCTCGCCCTCCCTGGCGAGGGTGGGCGCATCCTCGGCACCCCTGGCCGGGAGCCACCACCCCAGCCCCACTCACCCTTTGGACCCCAGATCGCTGTACACGCTGGGATGGCTTCTTTGCCAGAGGCTCACGGTGCTGGACAGGACCTGTCCCAGGCGGGCCACCTGCCGGAATTTCCAAAACTTCTTTGGACCCGGCCCTTCCGGAGGAAACAGAGAGAGGGTTTCCACGTGCCCCGCCTGAGGCCGGGCCCCTCCAGCTTGGGGCGGCCGCGTGCCTCTGAAGCCTGCCTGGCCCTGGGTCCCTGGTCCTTCGGGAAGCAAGGGAGGTTTCGGGATGGCTTCCCCCGGAGGAGGCCTTCAGCAGCGCAGCTTCAGGACACGGGGACCCCCGGGCCCCCCCCACCCCCGGCTGGGGCTTTACAGGCGCGGAAGGGGCCCAGGGATCTACCTTCTCCTCTCCGTTACCTCTGTCGTCTGCGGGGGGCTGGGTGGCCTCCCGCGCCTTTTGGAGAGCCAGACGCTGCTTCTCCTTCTCTTCCAGCCACTCCTTGGGCGACAGCTTGTACAGGAAGTCCCTGTAGACCTTGTAATGCTGCAAGGTGTCTTCAAATTTGGAGATCTCGCTGGATCAGGGAGGGGGTGGGGAGGTCAGATTCCGCCTGTGGGGAGGCCCCTCCGGAGGGCGCTGCCCGTGCAGCCTGGGGACAGGGGTGCCCGGGGAGGGCACCGGCCTGCCGGGGGACCGACGTGGTACAGCCCTCCGTGACTTTGGAGGTGCAGCCGCCGCTGGGGACCCAGGCCTTGGGACAGTCACATTGGCTGGGGGAGCATGACGGACGCGCTCACAGGCCGGTCTCAGCGGCTTGCCCTCTGCGCTCACCTCTTGATGTTCATGATCTGGGTGGTCAGGTCTCGGATCTCCAAGATCTTCTCTACCTTCGCTTTGGTCTCCTTCTCGGCCCTGGAGGTGGGGGCGGGGGCGGGGAGCCACTCGCAAGCTGTTCCAGGGGGCGTGTGCCGCGGGTCGCGGGAGGGGATCGGGGGAGGGGAGGGGGCCCCCCCACGGGCTCACGCTTTCAGGGCCTGCACCGAGCTCTGGTCGTTTTCCCGGAGAAACTCCTCGAACAGGGAGGCGTCATTCTCCAGGGACCTCTCGGCCCGCGCCAGCTTCGCCTCCTCCTTGCTCACCAGCAGCTCCAGCCTCTGCATCTCCTTCTGCTTCATGTCCAGGGCGTACTGCGGGCCACCAGAGTGGGGGTCACGCCCCTCGCTGGACAGCCCCCCACCCCCCGCCCTGCCCCCCCGCGCAGCGCAGCTGGGCCGACCTGGAGGCGGAACATCTGTCGCTTCTGGTTGATGTAATGGTCCAGGCTGTCCGATTCCGTCTTCTTTTCTGCCGAGAGAGGCGGGGGCGCGGCGGGCATGTGAGGGAGACCGGGCGGCGCGGCTGCCTCTCCGGGCACTGGCTCTGCTGTGGAAGCCGGGCTATTACAGGGACTCCCGGAGACTGGGCTCTTAGCAAAAGGAGAGGAGGCTCCGTGGACGCGTCACACTCTCCCCTGCTGGAGATCGGGCCAGGTGGGAAGCCCTTCCCTGTGTCTGACCCGAGCCTCTCCTGCTGGGATGCTCTTCTCCCGAGTGAGCCTCTGGACAGCCCTGCCCGGGAAGGTGCACCCAGCTGCACCCAATAGTGAAAGAGCTCTGGGGCCGGGCCCTGCAAAGGGGATGGTGAGGGACACGGGGCTGTGGGTGCTCTAAGCCCCCAGGGACCAATGTAGATAGCAGCTATGATGGGGGAGCAGACGGCAGGCTGACCCCCCCCCCCCCCGGCCATGGGGTCTGCGTGACATTCCTCGGGCGCTCCGGGACGCCGAGACCAAAGGAAAGGGGTAAACAGATGGTTAAGTGATAGAGATCACAGCCCCGAAGGACAGGAGTCCCCTTCCCCCTCCACGGTGACGGTGACGGGAACACAGGCAGAAGGAAACGGCAGAACTAAATTCCTTACACCCTGTGAGTCTTCCTCAGCATATGAAAATCTTACTGGAAACTTCTCCAGGACTTCACCTCCCCCAGTCTCTCCTCAAGGTCCCCGTGCTTCAGTAAGATCACCTTTGTGCACCAAGGCGTCTTCAAGAATTCTTTCTTGGCCGTCGGCTCCGGACCCCACCAACCCCACTATCACCCCAAGAACCCTCATCAGCTAGGTCTACACCACAGGCTTTAAGCCAGGTGGGAGGAAGTTAAGGCGGGCATCTAGAAGGCCTTCTGAAGCGCAAGCACCGAGGCGGTGCAGTTGGGGCAAAGGGTCATGGGATCCTCCTTCCCTGGTCTTTCCGGACAGGGAAGCCCAGATACTCCGGGCGGGGGCGGCGAGGTCACTCAGTGGTGGAGCGGCCATCTGAACCCAGGGAACCCGGTTCCACACCGACGCTCTTCACCTCCCAGTTAAGGGGCTGCATTTTATAGGTGCGCCATCTGCACTCACGCACGGTAGCATTCCGAATGCGCAATACGGCGATTCTGAGCCTGTTAGGTTTGCGGTCCGCCTCGAATGGCGTGATGGTGGGAGGCAGGGGCCCGTCACAGAAACGACCCCCCTTCCCCGCTGCACCGGAGCCCAGCGTCTCCTAGCGCTGGAAAAGCTCTGCCCGCGCACCGAGGTCAAGACCCGACGCCCGGGAAGGGGGCACCTTTGGTCATGGCGAGCTTCCAGGCCGCGCTGTCGTGGAAGGCGCGCAGCCGCTCGGCCTCGGCGCGCACCTCCTGGTGCTGCGTCTCGTCCTCCAGCTGCAGCTCGCGGAGCAGGCTCACGCGCTTGGCCGACACCTTGGACGAGTAGGTCATCTTCTGGTGCACCTGCAGGGTCTTCTTCTGCTCCCGCTCCTGGGGGGCGGGGTCAGGCGGAGTCCGGCGGGGCCGGCAACCGTGCCCCCCCCCCCCCCCGCCACCGCGCCTGGGTGGTCCCGGGGTCGCCCAGCCTTGAGGGGACGCGCACGCGGCGCGGGGGTGAAGGGGACCTACTCGGGGGCGGAGAGGCGCACTGGGTGCAGGTCGGGGTGCACTTGGCGGGGGTGCGCACTTGCGCGCGCAGAGGGCTGTGGAGCCGTGCGCCCGGGCGCGCGGAGAGGGCTGTGGAGCCGTGCGCCCGGGCGCGCGGAGAGGGCTGTGGAGCCGTGCGCCCGGGCGCGCGGAGAGGGCTGTGGAGCCGTGCGCCTGGGGACGCCCGGGCTCCGCGCACAGCTCCGGGTTGACAGGGCTGGAAGCGGGGTGAGGGGGGTTTGCCCCACGAAGCACAGGCCGCCCAGTCGGATGTGCGTTCCCGATCAGTAGCGCAGGGACATACTCACTCTACGAGGACTCTTCCTGAAATTCACACTAATTCTCACATTCTCGTTTTGTGATTTGCTAAATCTGACACACGGAAGGGAAGGTTCGGGGAAGCTAGATCTTGTGAGTTTCCAAAAGAAACCCGAAATCCCGACTTTGGTCGACAAGCTCGGTAGTCCGTGCCGGCGGCGGGCGGGCCGCTGGGGATCTGCTCCTCTGCGCCCCGCCTGGCCTCCAAGCTGCCTCAGGGGTGCTCCCGTCCCCAGCCCAGAGCTTGGGAGGACCCCAGGGTGGCCTGGGGGGGGGGGGACTCTTCTTCCCTGAGGCCTAGTCGGGTCTTAGGGCTCAGGGGAGCCCGCCCTTCCTGCTTCCAAAGTCCAGGGGGTCTCCACCTCCTCCCGTAGCCCGGCACCCTGGCCTGCAGGCTCAGACAGGCCTGCCCCAATCCTCTTCACCCGGCCTTTCCGGGGCCTCCTGCTTAGGACACCGCCCCTGGGGCCGTCCCCCCCAGGCCACTAGATCTCACGTCTGTGTAGAATAACAAAGCGGAGGAAATACCACCTAGACTCCCAGGGGCAGAGGGTCGGTGCTTAGAAGAAGCCGGGCAGCTGCTTGGGGTCAGTGTGAGATTGGGGAGCTCTGCAGGGGTGCGGGGAGGGCTGCGCTGGGGTGGGGCTGGGGTGGGGTCGGGTGTTTAGGAAGAAGGCAGAAGCGAGAAGATAAGCCTGCCCTGGAGAAAGGTCTCTAAGGCGACGTCAGAGAGAGTTGTGTGCGTTTCTGCTGTGTTTGTCCACTTGGAGGCCTCACCAAAGTGTGTGCTGCTCGGTGTGGCTTTGTGGGAGTGACTCCTCCCCGGGGCGTGGGTGGGTGACAGCTTGACAGCGGGGTGGGGGATACACTGACAGCGTCACCAGAGCTTCTAGGCGGGGAGGTCTGGGGGGAGGGGCTGGAAGACGTGCATTTCCTTTTGTGTCCGGCCGTCCACCCGTCTCGGCCAGAGCCACCTCTCCGCGGAATCTCACAGCCTGAGCCTGGACAGTGAGCCCAGGAGGAGCCGGGCGCGCTGGCCGTACCCATGTCCCCGAGAGTGTGTCGCAGAAACCCGGCGGCTGCTGAGCGCTTAGTGCGATGCCCACTGGTGAGTCCTCCCCGAGCCTGGCCGTGGTTGCCTGCTTGCTGCAGCCGGGCCGCAGGGGTGGGGATGGGGCGAAGGGACTCTCGATGGGGAGGCGAGACAGACTCTGGGGGTGCAGACCAGGCACGGCCGGGGTGGGGCTGGCTCAGGGACCCCCAGGTGCTGCCGAGGGGCACGCGTGTCTGTGTGCGCGCGCATATGTGCATGTTGGTGTGTGGATTTGGCCTCCAAGAATTCCTATGAGAGGGATGGTGCAAGGCTGGAGCAGTTGGAGGGGTGGGCGCCTGGGGTCTGAGATGGGCCTTGAAGGACAGGGCGAGTCTCAGGAGGGTGACAGCTCGTGTAAGGGGCAGCAGAAAGGCCTGGTGGCTGAAGCGAGGCCACGGCAGCCTCACACAGCCCACTCTGACGAGGCCCAGGGAGAGTGTCCAGGAAGCTGGGTAAGACAGCGGGACAGGTCAGTGGCCGGAGAGCTTGTCAGGGTTTTGAACTGAGTTTTTAAAAAGAGTGGGGGGTGCCTGAGTGGCTCAGTTAAGCGTCCGACTTCAGCTCAGGGCATGAACTCACAGCTTGTGGGTTCGAGCCCTGCGTGGGGCTCTTGTGTGGACAGCTCAGAGCCTGGAGCTGCTTCGGATTCTGTCTCTGTCTCTCTGCCCCTCCCCTGCTCATGCTCTGTCTCTCTCTCTTCTCTCTCTCTCAAATATAAATAAACATTAAAAAAATACTGAACCATTGACTGCTCTAGAGGGAGAGAGTGACCTGAAGAAAGTGCTGTGGTGAGAAGGGCGATCCAGGTGTGCGTGCGTGAGGGAGGGAAGATTGCAGGCGGCCTCGGTCCCCGTACTCACGAAGCGAGACTTATTCCGCTCCTGATCTCTGAGCAGGAAGAAATCCACGTCTCCAGACATGTGGAAAGGATTCGCCTCATGGTCAGGAGCAATCTTGGGCCCTGGGGTCGGGGGGGGGGAGATACCTCATTGGAGACACGAACCAGCTCTTCCCCAACAGGTGGTCTGTGTTGCTGGAGTCTGGCGCACCCCCCTCCCCTCCAACCCGCCATGGGGAGCTTCCTTGAAAGCACGAGCAAGTGTCGAATGTTCTCTTGGAATCTAACCCTGGACCTTCCGCCTCCATAGACTCACCCGGCTGGCTCACCCTAGCTGGGCTTGGGCTTCTGTCCCCGGCATCTGAAAGATTCCTGCTGATCACAGGCGCCCCCCCCACCGCCCCGGTCTCAGACATCTGGCCCGCTGTCCCCTCTGATTTAAAGTCTGGGGAACCCCCATTCTGTAGGGGAGAGAAGAGGGGGAAGCGATGGGGCCCGCTGCGGGGGGCGCCTGCCTGCGGGGGGCAGGGGGCAGAGCGCTGCAGGGCACATCCCTTGCCCGCAGGGTCCTCCACAAGCCTCCCAGGGGGAGGCTGGGTTGGGGGGCAGGGAGGGGAAAGCTCCTGTGGTCTGGGGAGGCGGGGCAGGAGTTTGAGAGATGGGAGCCTCGGGGACCCCCCAATTTTGCTGCTTCTCCCGCCCCTGTGGGTAAGTAAGGGCGAGGCTCCCACTGCTCAGCTCAGCAGGGGTCAGGGACGACAGAACCCAGAAGCCACCGAACTAAGGGTTGCTGTCTCCCCCACCCTCCCTTTGGAGGAAATAGAGTTCGTTGTAAAACAAAACAAACCCTTCTTGGAAGCAAAAGAATATGATAACAAAATACTTCCTCCACTTCGAAACCATCGCTGGTAACATTTCTGGGGGTATTTCCTTCTAGGACTCGCCAACACCTATTTTTAATTATTTCATATCTTCTTTAAAAAAAAACAACACTTGACGGGGGGCGCCTGGGTGGCTCAGTCGGTTGAGTGTCCGACTTCGGCTCAGGTCATGATCTCACGGTTCGTGGGTTGGAGCCCCGCGTCGGGCTCTGTGCTGCCAGCTCAGAGCCTGGAGCCTGCTTCAGATTCTGTATCTCCCTCTGACCCTCCCCTGCTCACCCTGTCTCTCTCTCTCAGAAAAAAAAAAAATTAAACAAACAAACACTTGACCGAGGTGCCTGGGTGGCTCAGTCGGTTGAGTGTCCGACTTCGGCTCAGGTCATGATCTCACGGTTTGTGGGTTCGAGCCCCGTGTCGGGCTCTGTGCTGACAGCTCACAGCCTGGAGCCTGTTTCAGATTCTGTGTCTCCCTCTCTCTCTGCCCCTCCCCCATTCACACTGTCTGTCTCTCATTCAAAAATCAATAAACATGTAAAAAAATTAATAAAGTAAAAAAATAAAATCTTAAAAAAATAAAAACACTTTACCTTCAGCAGCTGCCTGGGAAATTACTAATTCTTTGGGGGCTCTGGAAGCAAATGTAAAAGGCTGCGGTGCCAGTGATGCCTGACATCAGCAGGGCCCGGTGCTGGGACGTGTGCAGCAGCCTTTGGGGCCGCCCTGCACACCCCAAGGCGCACACCCGTGTGCCCTACAGACTGGTTCTCTGCAACCGAGTTCCCGAAGGCAGAACAGAGGCCAGGGCCTGAGAGCATTTCCAGACTTCGAGGGCTGATGCTGGCCTGCCTTTCTGGAGGTCTGTCGCATTTCACACCCTCAGCAGCAGAAAGGGGACACTGGGTAGGGGATTTGACTTTCTGCTCTAAGAGTCTCAAAATAGCTCCGCACAAGATTCGTGCTTCTCCATCACCAGGAGGAGAGAGGCTGGCGGACTCCACGCTGCTCAGGCCAGCAGGGGGAACCAGAGCTGAAGCGGGGGGAGGGGACCCCAGCCTGTCACCCTGGCGGTCCCGCCAGGACACTTCACCCGCACCTGTCATGTGGCGATGGCGGGGAAAGCCCCAAGCCCACAACAGCTTCTACTGTTCTTTCAACTTCTCTCTAAGAATTAAACCCGGTCAAAGTCATTTAAGAACATTGAGTGAGAAGAATAAAGAAAGATTATCCACTCCTGGGCCCAGCCGAGAAGAGGAAGCCAGCAGGGGCCTGCAGTCAGTCCTCAGCAATCCGGAGTTAAGTGGGGAGGTGCGGGAGGAGGGGGTGCAGGAAGGGATGGCTCTGGGCGCCTGCCCAGCAGCCCCGGGCAGAGGCATCGCCCTAAATCCAGACGAGTGAGGACAGAGTCTGGGTCTTTATGTCCCCAGACTGGCCAGTAGCACGCCTGGGCTGCATGTGTGTGTCCCCATCGGAAAGATTAATTACAATAGTTAGTTAGCACTGAGCAGCTAACCATGGGCCAGACCCAGGCCGATCCCTGACTTAATTTTCATTACAATCCTATGAGCTGGGGATTTCTGTTACTCCTCAGGAAACTGAGGCACAGAGAGGCGAGCAGCTCACCCAAGGCCACAGAGCTAGAGGTAGCCAAGTGGGGGCTGGCTTCCGAAAACAGAAATTGCATGTGCAGCCAGGTGAGTAGGGAATGTTTCTGAACGGTTAATGGTTAATGTATGAATGAGCCCATGACCAAGGAAGGCAGTCAGTCGGGGCAAATCATTCCAGAAATGCAGTAGGTTTGACACGTAGAAGCCAGTCGATGTAATACACCCCACTAACAGAATGGGGGAGAAAATTATAGGATCTTTTCAAGAAATGCAGGAAAAGTACTTGATACAATTTGAAACTGATTCTCAATGAGAGTCTTAGCAACGTAGGAATAGAAGGGGACCTTCCCAGTCTGATAAGAGCAAGTGTGGTGAGCTGGTACCGGCCCCCCGAAGATGCCCAGGCCCTAACCCCGAGACCTGTGCCGGGGTTCCCTTATATGGTAAAGGGGACTTTGCGGATGGGATGAAGTTAGGGACCTCGAGATGGGAGGCGGTCCTGGATTAGCAGGTGGGTCTGACGTAATCACAAGGGTCCTTCTAAGAAGAGGCAGGAAGGCCAGCAGCTGGAGGAGGAGGTGCGACAATGGAAGCAGAGGCTGGAGTGACGTCACGGAGGCGGAGAGTGCTGTGCTGGAGGCTCTAGAAGTTGAGGAAGGAGCCAGGAGCCAGGGACCAGGGCGGCTCTGAGCTGGAAAAGGCGAGAAAGCGGATTCTCCCCGGAGCTTCTGGAAGGAACGCAGCCCCGTGGACACTTTGATTCTAGTTTTCTGAGATTCATTTCGGACTTCTGACCTCCAGAATTGTGAGATAGTGTATCTGTGTTGCTTTAAGTCACTGAGTTTGCGGTAATGTGCTATAGCAGCAACAGGAAACTAATACAGGAACCCACGAGAAACCTCTAGGTAGAATATTGCACGTTCTCCCCCAAGATCAGGAACAGGCATGGATGCCTGTCTTTGCACTTCTACTCAATGTTGTAGTTAAGCAAGAAAAAGAAATACAGAGTATAGGATTGGAAAGGAAGGGCAGATAATGTCATCCGAAGGTGATGTGATTGTAGAGAAGAAAATCCCAAGAATCTACAAACAAAAGGGTTACAATTAGATTAGAGATGATGCAAAGTCTGATTGTAACGTGAAAACAAAACTTGTATAAAATACAATATCTTCATGACCTTGGGGCCAGCAGAGAGCTTTAGAACAGTTCATAGAAAGTACCCGCGATAAGACAGTGATGGGTAAGGTGAACTCCATTAAAACTGGGGAACTTTTGTTCATCAAAAACGCACCACTAAGAAAGGAGAAAGCGACCTGCCAAGTGAGGGAAGGCATTTGCATACTTAGAACTGATGAATGATTTGTTTCCAGAATATGTAAAGAGTTCCTAGAAGCCATTAAAATAGAAAGACAACCTGGTAGAAAAGTGAGCAGAGGCAGGAACAGGCCCTTAACAACACAGGGTCTCAGCAGAGAACATACGAGAAGGCGATCACTTAACGGATCGCAGGGAATATGTGACAAAAATGGTACATATCCAAAGGGCCAGGAAAGAGAAAAGCATTGGCAATGTGTCGGGCGGTGGGGAGGCTGTGGGGCAGCGGGAAGGCTCACACCCATCAGTGGTGGGAGTGTGAACTGGGAAGCTGCTGGGCAGTGTCTGCTAGGGTCCAACATTCCACCAGCGATTCCCCTTCTCCGCCAACACCCCGGGGAAGTGAGTGCTCCTGTCCCCTAAACGGCATGCACAGCAATGTTCGTTGCGGTATTACCTGTAATATCAAAAAAGCAGAAGCACCCCGAATGTTTCATCCAGCCCGGAAAGCATGGTACACAGGCGGCATAGGTACACAACAGAACACACACAGCGACAACCAGGGCGGGGCTCTTGTGACCGGCATTTCACGGGTGTGATGTCAAGTGCAAGAAACAGGCCAGGATCGAAGGAGCACAGAGCGTGACCCGCTTGTATGAGGTTCGGGGACGGATGAAATAATTCTGTGGGGAGAGCAGAGCAGTGCTGTCTCTGGGGGAGAGGGAGTTTCTGGGAAGGCGGAAATGTTCTAGATGGTGAATGAGGTGGAGGCTACGAAGTTGTATACGTTTATCGGAACTTATCAAACTGTATACCTCACATTTGTGCATTTCACCTGAACATACCTCAGTGAAGAAGCCAAACGATTCAAACCAAACCCAGATGCCTCCCTCTTCATGTGGTGATCAGTTCAGGCCCAGGGATCTGTGGTTAGAAGAAGCTGTCGGGTGACTGGTTGATGGGAAGGTGACAGAGGGCCAGACAGTCACCAGACGGTCACCAGATGGTCACCACTGGACCCCACCGAACGTGGCACCGCCATGGGCCGGGGGCAGCCAGACGCAGAGGCTTCTTGTGAGAGGTGGAAGGAAGGATTCTTGTGGACAAAATGGAACATCCTATCAAGCATGTAGGGTTCAAGTGTCCCATTAAAGGAAACATGAGGAACAGAGAAACAGTTTCTGTAACAATGATCAGGTAGCAAACAGACACATACGTTCTACAGGGTAATTAACACATCTCTCAATATGTCAAGACGTAGAAAATGAAAGGGGGAGGGGCTCTGCTAGATTTTAAAGAGAGGGAAGATGATCAGCTCTCATTTGAATCCTAATTAGAACGAATCTTCTATAGGAAGACATATCTGAGATAATCGGGTAACTTCATTGTGGCTTCACAGGGAAAAATCCCTATTTTTGAAAAATGTCCGTTGTGGGATGTGCCGATGCAATGACCTGCTTGGATGTGACTTTAAAGTATTCTGGCCAAAAGGGAGGGAGGCAAACCATGAGAGACTCTTGAATGCTGAGAACAAACTGAGGACCTATGGGTGTGGGGGGGAGGGGGAGATGGACATGGAGGAGGGCACTTGTGGGGATGAGCACTGGGCGTTCTATGGAAACCAACTTGACAATAAACTATTTGTAAAAATAAAATAAAATAAAATAAAGTATTCTGGCCAAGTATGGAAGCAACCCTGCAGTCCGTCGATAGACGAATGGATAAAGAAGATGTGATACACACACACACACACACACACACACACACACACACACAGAGGGATATTACTCAGCCATACAAATGAATGAAATCTTGCCATTTGCAACAATGTGGATGGAGCTAGGGAATATTATGTCAAGCAACATGAGTCACTCAAGGAGAGACAAATACACTATGATTTCACTTGTGGAATTTACAACACGAAACAAATGAACAAAGGGGGGAAAAAGAGACAAGCCAAGAAACAGACACTTCACCGTAGAGAACAGACTGATGGTTACCAGAGGGGAGGGGAGTGGGGTGATGGGTGAAACAGGTGTTGGGGAACAAAGCATACAGCTATCATGATAAGTACTGAGCAATGTTCAAGCACTCTACTGTACGCCCGAAACTATTTTAACACTGCATGTTAACTATATTGGAATTAAAATTCTTTAAATGAAAATTAAAAAAATACTCTGGCAAAGACAAAAAAAGAAAAAGAATAAGAGAAGGGTAGATGAAATGGATGTGGCTAAATCTTCTGTACTGGTGATGGGCACCTGAGTTCATTTGACCTTATCTCGACAGGCTTGGATTTTCATAATTAAAAGAAAGAGGAAACGGGGGGGGGGGGGCGCAGGGGGCTGAGAGGCGGGAGCTCAGCCTGCGAGAGAGAGGCTCAGGGAGCGTGCTCACATCTGCCCTCCTCCATGGAAGGGTCAGACTGGCCTGCAAGCCTGCGGGGCAGCACAGGAGGCGAAGAGGGTGGAACGGCACTGCAGAGGCGCAGAGGAAGCAGTACAAGCAGCGAGCTGCCTACCTTTCTTCCTCCTTTCTTTTTTTTTAAATTTGTTTTAACGTTTATTTATCATTGAGAGACAGAGAGACAGAACGTGAGAAGGGGGGCGGGCAGAGAGAGAGAGGGAGACACAGAATCTGAAACAGACTCTGGGCTCTGAGCTGTCAGCACGGAGCCTGATGTGGGGCTCGAACTCACGAACCGTGAGATCATGACCTGAGCCAAAGTCAGACGGTCGACCAACTGAGCCCCCAGGCACCCCCTTTCTTCCTCTTAACAAGTGGCAACCGCATGCCTACTTGAAAACTCACACAGCTTAGCCTCCCTCATAGACACTGACAGCCACAGGACAAATTTTTAGACAGTGGAACGTGGGCAGAAATTGCTGGGTGGGGTCTCTGGGAAGGGTCTTTTTCCAAGGAGGGCTGGGTAGGCTGGTAGGCAGTTTTGCTTCTCCCTTTACCCTTTTCCTCCATGTCTGAAATCAGACGCGATGGCTGAGGCTGCAGCAGCCATTTTGTGGCCACATGAAAACTTCACAGTTGAAACCCTAAGGCTAAAATTGGCTTGAAGGCGGAAAGACTTGGTCACCTGGGCAGTTTCTGAGACCTGCTGTTTGTGGGGCCCCCGGGAGATCTGGACTGCCTCCTACATTTCTCATTACGGGAGGAAAAATAAACCCTGCTTTGTTTACATTACTGTTATTTCAGGTCTCGGAGACCCAGTTCCTCATGGAAGTGGAGACATTTCCCTGTGGCACTGGCGCGGGAGACGGGCCTACGGATGGAGGTGACTGACCCTTGCCCACTCAGACTTCAGCTCCCCGCTTGAGGGCCACCTTTACCTGTTTTCCCACGTTTCTGCTTCTTTTCTTCAATGATTGAAGTCAAACTACTGTCCGTGGACCCCACGATGTTCTCTGGGGAGAGACAAAATGAAGGCCACAGCAAATGACTCATTGGCTCTTGAAGCTGCGAACACAGAGTGAGGCTGGGGAGAGAGCCCGGCGCCCTCACCTGCCTGCTGAGGGGCCCGGGCAAGGCGCCCAGCTTCCCTGAGCCTCGGCTTCCACATCTGAGGCGATCGTACCCGCTTTGCGGGCAAGCTGTGACACCCGTGCACCAAACCGGCCCGCGTGCATGCGTGCCTGGCACACACACGTTTGGCACTTTTGCTTTTGCATCTGCGCATTTGCCTGGAGGGGGAGCGCGGGGCTGGCTTGTGGGGAGGTCACAGACCCGCGCCCTCTGCTTCAGGGCGCTGCCTGGCGCTTGCCGCGAGCCTCCCAGGGCTTCCCTGAGGACCGCAGCACAAGATTCAGGGGTACCCGTTGCCTTGATGTCGTCCCTTCAACTGAAACCCACAGGGAGGGAGGCATTTGGGCTGATGGTTCCTCCTACCCCAACTCAGAAATCATCTGCAGCTTGGAGATTCCAGTCTATGCCAGCGGGGGAGGGCAGCCAGCTGCTGGCAGATGAGGAGGGGGCTGGGAGCCTGGGGGATGCGCTCTGGTGGGCAGCCGGTCCTTCTGGACCAGCTCAGGGGAGGACGCCTCGGGGGCAAGGCAGAGCTTGCGAGGTGAGGGACCTGATTCCCAGGCAGGCCCTGCGCTGCGCGGCGATCGGCTGTGGGAAGAGTGAGCAGAAGAGCTGTCCTGTGGCTTTGGCAGGAAGGTCAAGGGCGCGGGGCTGAAAATTCAGATGCCCGCAGGCCCCAGTGCGTCTATAACGGTGAGCAGAGGGGAGGCAGTAGGGAGTGGTGAGGTGCGTGGAGAATTCAGGAGCACAGGCGGCGGAGTGCGTATTTCCCACCTGGCTGACGGAATGTATGGCTCAATTTCCAGGTAGCAACATTTAACTAACTAGATCATAAAACCCAGCAGACACCGCTATTATTTGAATAGATGAAAGCCAAGCCAACCAAACCAAAACTCTAATGAAACTCAACTTTTGTCTTAATGGAAAAAGCAATGCACAGGCACAGCACAAAGCGTTACCGACATAGTCGGCCGTGTTAGGACACGTTGCTATGTCCAAAGTCCTCACCGGAAGCCCTCACTTCCAAATGGATCTTTGTTTATCTAAGCAGAGGTATTTTTGCACTCGCGTGCTGAGAGGCCCCCTCACGTCTTTACTGCAAAATGCAGTAAAGCAAAGTAAAAAAGTAAAGCAAAGCAAAGTGCTATGCCAGGGATGAACCTTGAGGACACTGTGCAGAGTGAAACGACACACACTGTGTGATCCCGCCTCCACGAGGTCCCCAGAGCCATCAGATCACTGCAGACAGAAACTAGGAAGGGTGGGGGGTGCCTGGGTGGCTCAGTCGGTTGAGCATCTGACTCCGGCTCAGGTCATGATCTCACGGTTCGTGGGTTCGAGCCCCGCGTCGGGCTCTGTGCTGACGGCTCAGAGCCTAGAGCCTGCTTGGGATTCTGTGTCTCCCTCTCTCTCTGCCCCTCCCCTGCTCACACTCTGTCTCTCTGTGTCTCAAAAGTAAATATAAACATTTAAAAAATTAAAAATAAAAAAAAAGAAAGAAACTAGGGAGGTGGGTGCCGGCGGCTGCGGGAGGGTGTGGGGAGTTAGTGTTTCACGGGGACAGAATTTCAGTTTCACAAGATGAACACGTCCTGGGGATGCATGGTGGTGACAGTCGCCCACCAGAGCGAGTGTACTTACGGCGCCACCGATCCGTATATTTAAAAATGCTCAAAAAGTAAATTTTGTTATGGATCCTTTACCATAGTATTTTAAAAGTTAGAAAAAAGAAGAGAGGGGTGCCTGGGTGGTTCAGTCGGTCGAGCGTCCGACTCTTGATTTCGGCTCAGGTCGTGATCCCAGGGTTGTGACATAGAGGCCCACGTTGGGCTCTGTGCTGAGTGTGGAGCCTGCCTAAGATGCTCTCTCTCTCTCTCTCTGTCTCTGCCCTTCTCACCTTCTGGCATTCTCTCTCTCTCTCAAAAGTATATCTGCTCACGCACAAATCTCCTTGCTCCTTAGTCAGGTTTCCTGGGGGACCCTGAGGCTATTTCTTTTTTTTTAATATTTTTATTTATTTCTAGGAGAGAGAGAGAGAGAGAGAGAGACAGCGTGAGCAGGGGAGGGTCAGAGAGAGAGGGAGTCACAGACTGAAACAGGTTCCGGGCTCTGAGCTGGCAGTCAGCACAGAGCCCGACACGGGGCTCGAACCCACAAACCGCGAGATCATGACCTGAGCGAAAGTCGGACGCTCAACCGACTAAGCCACCCAGGCGCCCCCCCGAGGCTATTTCTCATCTGATGCAATTTCCAAGCTTGTGCAATCCTTCTCTGTCCCCGGCTTGGGCTGGACCATTTCCCACACCTGGAATTTGTCAGTCTGACGGGCGATAGATGCCTCTGGGTTTTAATTTGCACTTCTTACTCACGGAAGAGATTGTGTGCCTTTTCAGATGCGAATTATCCACTGGCTCCTCTCTGTTAGTATCCTTTGCCCGGGTTTTTAAATTGGGACGCGGTAGTTTGTAACTGATCTTGAGAACTTCTGTTAGAGGACCCCGGCCCGTCCGTTTGTCAGAGCTGCTGGGAATATGTTTGCTCCCGCTGATAGGACCCTTACCTTTGGACTGTCTGTCCCCCATGCATTTGCCTTACAGGACATTTTAATGTTTACTTAGTGGAATGTTTTATTGTGTGTCTTGCTTAGAAAGGCATTCTGCATCCGAAGGTTAAGTACATTTAAAAAGTTCCTGTTTTCTTCTAGCACTTTAACAGGATAATTTTTTTTTTTTTTAATTAAAAAGCTTTAAAGATGTAAGCTTACTTTTAGAAAAATTCGCCAGGAGAAACAGGGAGAGCTGGGTGCTGAATGTCCGCATAAAAAGTGATAAAATGCCCCTGCCCCGCCCCCAGCGGTGAGAGGACGGGGTGCGGCTGGGCCTGCCTCCTGCAGTGGGGGGGGTCGGGGGCCCAGAGCTCAGGCAGCGTGCTGGGTTCCGGTGTCTGAAGAGACCCCTGTGGATGGAGGCCTGGGGACCAGGGGACTAGAGGACGGAAATGTGGGTGTCACTGGCGACTAGATGGAAACTGAGGCTGTGGAGGGGGTGAGAGGGAGGGCGGCCCAGGACACAGCCGCAGGGGCCCGATGGTGGAGGCGGAGTCTGGCAGGGAGGCGACCAGCGAGGACCGGAGCCCAGGGAGGAGGCCTGGAGGAGGAGCGAGGGGGGAAGGTGCCCTCGGAGAGGCCTCAGCCATGCCCCCCCAGAGCGAGATGGGAGGGGTGGAGGGACCGGGCAGAAGCCAGGATCCCGCAGGGTTAGGGAGGGGGTGCAAGTGACATGGTGGGTTTGGCCAGCTCTCAAGAGGTCGCTGTGAAGGGGGGGCATACAGTGGTCGGAAAGGGGCCATGCAGCGGGTACCAGGTGCCCCCCAGGACACAGAAGGGCCACACAAGTGGACTGAGTTGAGGGGTCGAGGAAGAGGGGTAAGTCAGTGCTTTTAACAGTAGGAGCCTTGCCCACCCCTGGGGGTGAGAGGGCAAAGGAGAGACACGTTCTGGAACATACCAAAGAGGTGGCTGTACGGAGCCTTGACCACACCTAGCAGCCCGGCAGACCGTTGTAAAACACAACTTACAAAAACCGATCACGTGTTCACATCCTCTGTGGCGGCCACCACCGAGCGTGGCCCCCAGCGTCCCTGGGCTCCTGGTACTCGCGCCCTTCCGGCCCGCGCCCCCCCCCCCCCCGGCCGTGGAAGTGACAGTGTGTGGCTTCTGGAGCAAGCTCAGAGAGGACACTGTGGCCCTGCCTTGCCACATCTGGGATCACCTGCTCTGGAAGCGTCAGCCCCAGCCAGCCGCCCTGTGACTGAGCCTGCCGGAGCCCATCCCCCAGCCCCAGCCAAGCCTTCAGTGACTGCAGAGAAGACCCCTGGCCCAGAGCCCCCTAGCCCAGCCCCTCATGAGCTCCTGACCCACGGAAACTGAGCTAACCCGTGCTTACTCTTGTTTTAAGCCACGAAGTTTTGGAGTAATTTGTGACGCAGCAGCAGAGAACCAGCACCCTCTTTAGAGGCATCTCAGGGCCTATAGGACGGGGACCCGAACCCACGTGAGCTGGGAGACCCCGCGTCATCCAGCCAGCGAACTCTGCAGCTTCTTGCCTTGCCCTGGCCACTCGGGGACTCTCATGGACCCTCCAACAGGCAACGCCACTGTCCCCTTTGCTTTTTTCACACCACCTGCGTGCGAGCCCCTCAGCCAACACGCCCCCATCTGCTGTTTACTAGGAAGGCGTCCTGACCCCTCGCCAGGACAGGGGGCCCCGCCTCATGCTCTCCCGGAGGCGGCCCTCCCCTCTCTGGGACGCATCACTCTGCGGTCGTGTAGGGGTCGCCTTCCTTCAGGAGCCCGGACGCTCCTTGAGGACACGTGTGTTAGCCGCGTCTTGTTTCTACGTCTGATGCTCTAATGTCTGGATCTTACCCACCCGCAGGGATGGTCTCTGCCTCCGCCCTGGGGTTGGCCAGTCCCTAGACGGTGAAGAGGAGTTGCCGAAGAGTGGGCGCCAACCTGCCCAGAGCCCACACCCCCGCCTCCCACCTCTGCTCGCGGGCTCTCATGCCCAGGGCCCCTTGCCCTGCTCCGATCGCCCGAGGAGGTCCCAGCACCTCAGGACAGCCCGAGGCCACAGTCCTGGTCACACCAGTCAACCCCCAGCCCGCATACCCTGCCTCGCCCGTCCCTTCCCACGGAGACCCCAGCAGGCTCCTGCCCCCTCTGCTCCTGACCCAGCCCCGCTGTCCTGTTTCTAGGGACCAGTGAGGAGCACAAACCACCTTCCCAATGGCAGCCACCCGCTCATCTCTTGGGCTCGCCAGACCTGAGTAGTAATGAAACCTACCTTTTGTTTATTATTTTTTATTTGTGTGTCGATTTTAATATCTATATCATGGCTGACATTTCAGCAGTTCTTTTTTGTTACATTGATATATCTACAGGGTACATTTATGATTGCTTTTTTTTCTTTTCCTTCTTTAAAATTTATTTTTATTGTTTTAAAATTATGAGTGTTTAGGCTTTAACATTTTTTAAAATGTTTTATTTATTTTTGAGAGAGACGTAGAGACAGCGCGAACAGGAGAGGGTCAGAGAGAGAGGGAGACACAGCATCTGAAACAGGCTCCAGGCTCCGAGCTGTCAGCACAGAGCCTGACGCGGGGCTCGAACCCATGAACCGTGAGATCGTGACCTGAGCCGAAGTCGGACGCTCAACCGACTGAGCCACCCGGGTGCCCCTATACCATTCTTTATCCATTCATCAATAGATGGACACTTGGGCCGCTTCCCAATCTTGGCAATTGTAAATAATGCCGCTATAAACACAAGGGTGTGTGTATCCCTTTGGATTAGCATTTATGTGTTTTTTGGGTAAATACCCAGTAGTGTGATTGCTGGATCGAGGGGAGGTCTATTTTTTTTTTTTTAATGTTTTATTTATTTCTAGGAGCGAGAGAGAGAGACAGCGTGAGCAGGGGAGGGTCAGAGAGAGAGGGAGTCACAGACTGAAACGGGCTCCAGGCTCTGAGCTGGCAGTCAGCACAGAGCCCGACGCGGGGCCCGAACCCACGAACCGCGAGATCATGACCTAAGCGAAAGTCGGACGCTCAACCGACTAAGCCACCCAGGCGCCCCTATTTTTAATTTTTTGAGAAACCTCCGCACTGTTTTCCAGAGCGGCTGCACCAGTTTGCACTCCCACCAGCCGTGCAAGGGGGTTACCTTTTCTCCACACCCTCACCAACACCTGTTGTTTCTTGTGTTGATTTTAGCCGTTCCGAAAGGTGTGAGGTGGTATCTCGTTGTGGTTTTGATTCGCGTTTCCCTGACGATGAGTGATGTTGAGCATCTTTTCTTGTGTCTGTTGGCCATCTGGATGTCTTCATTGGAGAAATGTCTGTTCATGTCTTCTGCCCATTGTTTAAATGGGATTGTTTGTTTTTGGGGTGTTGAGTTTTACAAGTTCGTTATACATTTTGGGTACTAACCCCTTATAAGGTATGTCATTTGCAAATATCTTCTCCCATGCCATCGGTTGCCTTTGGTTTTGTTGATCGTTGCCTTTGGTTTTGTTCATCATTTCCTTGGTTGTGCGGAAACGTTTTATTTTGATGCAGTCCCGATAATTTACTTTTGCTCTTGTTCCCTTTGCCTCGGGAGAACTATCTAGAAAAAAAGTGAAGCCTACACCTTGAAACAATAGGAACCATGCCTGTCTCATCTGTCCCCAGCTCCCAGCATCCGTGATAATCTCAGGATGGCAGGGCGATGTCTGGACACGGTGCTGAGGATTCTCTGGTCCTCACTGGGAGTGGGGCAGGAGGGGGCCCCGTCGCTCACTCAGGGTCTGCCGGCCAGTGTGTTTGGGCACATTCTCGCTGCCAGGTGCTGCCGCAGGTGCCGGCGAGCCCTCTGAGTCTACACTCTAGACAGGTGACAAACACGAGTAAGACAAGGGGTTGGGCTTCCAATACTTTTGTGTGCGTGCGCAGAACTAGAATTGCCGGATCATGTAATTCTAGGTACGCTGTTTTTTTCTAGGTGTACTTTTTTTAAGGGACCACCTTACCATATTCACAGTTAGTTGCACACCTATTTACATTCCCCTCAGCAGCGCGTGTGGATTCTAGTTTCTCTACATCCTGGCCAACACTTGTGACTCAGGATTGTCTTGATCGCTATCCTACTAGTGTGAAGTGATATCTCGTTACGGCTTTTGCTTACATTTTCCTATGACTGACGACAGTGAACATCTTGTCATGTGTTTATCGGCTCTTTGGAGAAATGTCTATCGAATCCTTTGCCATTTTTTTTTTTTTAGCAGGGTTGTTCATTTTTAGTGTTGTCGAGGTTTAGGAATTCTCTCTACATTCTCGATATTAAGCCCTTGTCAAAGATTTCCTTAAATGTCTGGCTCCCAGAAGGCTGAGAGGGGAGGTCCTATCTCTTTAAATGCTCACCGACAGGGGCGCCTGGGTGGCTCAGAGGGTTGAGGGGTTGAGCGTCTGATTTCAGCTCAGGTCGTGATCTCACTGCCTAGGGCTCTGCGCTGACAGCTCGAAGCCTGGAGCCCGTTTCAGATTCTGTGTTTCCCTCTCTCTCTGCCCCTCCCGCGCTCACGCTCTGTCCCTTTCAAACAGACCTGGCAGGGAAGTCATCCCCGCTCCTGGGGTTGAAATCACGGCCAGCCCCGGTCCTGGCTTCTCAGCCACCAACCACACAGCTGGCTTCGGGGAGGAAAAGGTCCTTGCTGCCCACGGTGGCACCAGCAAGCCTTGCCAGGGCCTCGGGCCACCCCACCCCCCGTTGTTGCCAGGCTGGAGGCTGCTCCACGAGACGCCCAAGTGTCCGTCTAGACTCCAGAGTTCCAAATTTGGATCCTCACAGCTCCTGCCAGCTCAGAAGTTGTTTTGGAGGCAGAACAGCTTCCTGGATCTTCCCACTCCAACAATTTCCCATGACGTCACCTCCTGCGTAGACACTTCACTCTTTTAGATGCCGCTGTGAATGGAGTTGCTTTCTTGATTTCCGCAGTGGATGGCTCAGTGCCGGCGTGGAGGAACACAAATAATTGTGGTGTTTTGACCTCGCACCTGCAACCTGGCTGGATTCACATATTAGCACCGGCAGCTTTCTGGTGGGTGCTTTGGCATCATCTTTATATAGGAGCATGTCGTCTGTGATAGCTTCCCTTCCTCCTTTCCGGAGTGTGCCTGGCGGGCTCAGCCAGTGGAGCGGGCAACTCTTATCTCGGGGTTGCAAGTTTGAGCCCCACATTGGGTGCAGAGTTTATTGATAAACAAAATCTTTAAAAAAGAAAAATACATGCTCTGGCTAGAGCTCCCAGGACAGAGTTGAATAGCTGTGAGAGCAGACATCCCTGCCTAATTCCGACCTTCAGGGGAGCGCTTTCGGGCCAACGGAATTGTACTGAGGACCGGCCACTTGCCGGGCTCTGGGGAGGGACAGTAGCAGGCAAGAAGGGCCAACACCCCTGCCTGGGAGAGAGAGACAGGCTGCAGGCGACGCAGGCTGCAAGGTGGAAAGGGGTACCGAGAACAATAAGGCAGAGGGTGACCCGTGAATAAGCTCCTAAAGGAGGCGCAAGAGGGAGCCACAGGTAGCTCTAGGGGAAGGGCGTTCTGGGCATGGGGACAGCAGTGCCAAGGCCCCGAGGGGAGCGTGCCTGGCCTGGCCTGGCCTGGGAACACAAGCAGCGCAGTGGCAGGAATGGAGCAGCTCGGAGAGGGAAGCTGCTTATTGCTTTTCCGGCCAGCTCTCTGCAGGGGGCCTGCCCACCCGCCCCACAAGCCTGCCTGGGAGGCCTTGGGTCTAGCTTGGGCTTTCCCCGGCTCCTCTGTGTGGACAAGGTCTCCATCAAATGTCCTCCACCCTCTTCACCAGGGCTGAGGCCTTACCCAGGGTCTTCAGGGAGGCTGTGGGCGAACAGCCCCTCTCCCTGTGGCACGGACAACAGCATCCGTACTCGTAGAAGCCATAGGCCCAGAAATGGTGCCATCTCCTTGCTTACAGCCCCCCTAGCCTCTCGACAGAACTGAATAATCCTCGGGGCGCCTGGGGGGCTCAGTCGGTTGAGCGTCCGACTTCGGCTCAGGTCATGACCTCACAGCTGTGAGTTCAAGCCCCGCATCGGGCTCTGTGCTGACGGCTCGGAGCCTGGAGCTGCTTCGGATTCTGTGTCTCCCTCTCTCTCTGCCCCTCCCCTGCTCGTGCTCTGTCTCTCTTTCTCAAAAATAAATAAACATTAAAAAAAAAAAAAGGGGTGGCTGGCTTAGTCGGTTAAGCGTCCGACTTTCGCTTAGGTCATGATCTCGTGGTTCGTGGGTTCGAGCCCCGTGTCGGGCTCTGTGCTGACTGCCAGCTCAAGCCTGAAGCCTGTTTCAGTCTGTGACTCCCTCTCCCTCTGCCCCTCCCCTGCTCGTGCTCTGTCTCTCTTTCTCAAAAATAAATAAACATAAAAAAAAAAAAAAAGAACGGAATAATCCTCCCTTGCAAGGCCCAACCCAGGTTGCTCCAAACTGGCCTTCTGTCTCTTCCTCTCACGCTGCAAGCTTGTACCGGCCTCAGGACCTTTGTTGGGCCTTCCTCACTGCCTGAATGCCCTTCTCTCTCTTTCATCCTTCAGGATTGTTATGGATAAGTATTGAATGTCACATCTTCTGAGAGGCCTTCTCTGACTACCTCCCCCATTTAAATTATGCCCTATGCGCTGCCCAAAGCTTCCAGAAGGTTTCCTTTCTACGGTTTCTCGGCTGGTAAATACAGACTGACTATTGCCTTTCCAATGTCTGCCTCCCTTGTCGCAATATAAGTCCCCACGAGGGGGAGGGTTTTATTCACTCCTGAGTCCCCAGCGCTTAGAACAGATGCCCGCATCCAGCTGGCACTTAATAAAGCTCTGTGGCTGAAGAACAAGCCCAGAGCTCACTCCCTTGATGTCAAGCTCCAGCTGTCTTGGCCCAGACCCCTTACCCACCTCTCCACCCGTATTCCCTGGGCATCTTCTTCCGACTCAGGCTTCACACACTCACTGGGAGACCGAGGCCCTGAGGGTGGGGTACTGGTGTACTAGGGATTGCTCCCATTCCGCAGATGAGGTAGCTGAGGCTCACAGAGGTGCTGTGCTCCACCGGGTGTGCCTGACCCCAGCGCCTCGGCCCTCGGCTCTCTGGGTAGCGCTGGGGTCCAGACATCCTACCTGTACCTGGTCCAGGCTCGGAGCTCAGTGTCCCCAGACCCGTCTCCCCCAGGGACCTCAGAGTCTTTCTGGCCCCTACCTTAGCCCCCAGCTCCAGCAGCTGAACCCAGGATGTCAGGCTCAGTAGCCCTCCTGGCCTGAGTGCCCCCACTGAGTGACTTCATGTGCCTCCGTGCATGCCCCTGCCTGGCCTGGTCTGGCGAGCCTCCTGTTTACATGTCACCTGCAGAGGACACGATATACTCGGCCTCGAGGGTCACAGGGTACACCCCACCCCCCCACCTTGTAATCCCCTCCTGGTTCTCCTGGATGAATCAATACAGCTTAAATACATAGTTGAAGTTTATCACTTCAACTCTCCTGTGATAGTGCAGGCATGTTGCATTGGTGTGTGTGTGGGTGTGTGTTGAGTTAATTTGTTATCTGCAAACATTTCAAAGCTATTTTTTTTTTGTAACCCTATTTCAGCCTTTCTTCATTTTTCAATTCATTCTGGAACAGAGTGCGTGAGCACACAATTGGCAACGTGGGGACAAGGGGGGATAGCTGTACATGTTTGGAAATAGGCTAAATGCCACTCGCCATGGATTGGTTAACTACGGTACACCCACCCTGCGGGATTCCTTCGGCGAGTAACTCTAGAAGTCAATGGGAACTCTTGATATACTGATAAGAAAGCGTCTCCACACTGTCTGGGCTGATGGAAAAGCAAGGTGCAGGAAGCCCGTGTCTTGCGTGGCCGTCTGTGTGAGGAAGGGATGGACTGTATCTGTCCGTATATGAACCGCATCTACGCGCCTGGGTGCACAGAGCCCACGCACGGAGCTCGTGGGGGAGGAGGTGAGAGATTGGAGCCCCTGGCCACCTCTGAGGAGGGGGTACGTGGTATCTGGGGACAGGTGGGGCCTTCACAAGAGGGGCCTTTGAACACTTTGGAACTCTGAACCACGGCCATACTTTACCTATTCAAAAACAAACTACAGGCTGAAGGCAGTTAAGAGCACGCGGGTGACTATGTGTCCCACTTTGCTGCCCTCCCCCCCCCCGGCCTGGTGGCCTCCCTCCAGGCCACCCAGTGGGGACACCTGGCAGCAGGCGTGTGACTTCAAAGGAAGCAGGATATTCTCCCACCAGGGCCTGGGGCCAGCTGGTACCTCCTCTGGGCTCAGCCCAGCGACCATTGCCGCAGAAAAGCCGAGAGAGGCCCCTCCGCTATGGTTCCTTCCACAAAGCCTGTTATGGGGCGAATGGTGTCCCCCACCCCTCCAAGTTCATACTTGAAGTTTAATGCTTGAAATCCTAACTTCCAGCACCTCCCAACGTGACCCTGTGAAGAAATGGGGTCATTGAAGACGTAGATGCGGTCACGGGCACTAGTGTGGACATCCAATCCTGTCGGACGCCTGACCTTAGTGGAAAGGGGAAATCAGCAACAGGCGCGCACACAGGCAGAACGCCATGTGCCGGTGAGGGCGGAGACAGGGGTGACGCAGCTACGAGCCGAGGAACTCGGGCATTGCCAGCCAGCTCGGAGAGTGCCTGGCACAGACTCTTCCTCGTGGCGCTCAGAAGGAGCCAGTCCTGCCGCTGGCACCTGTATCGTGGGCTTTGGCCCCCAGAAGCGGGAGACGAGAAATCTCTGCGCGCTAAGCGACCAGTGTGCTGCAGCACTTTGTCAGAGCAGCCCAGGGAGATAGAACATGGAGTTTCTAGGGAACTTGGCAAACCTGTGACTTCTGCCTCGTGGCCCGATTTGGAAACACCTTAACCTGCACCGAGTCTGGACCTCACTATTCCACGCTTCCTAGGCTGCCTTTGGCTCGGAGCCTACGCCAGCCCCACACTTACTGTTGAAAGTCATGTCCTTGGAGATCCTTGTAGACAGTGTCTTGGACATCTGGGCACAGGAACCAAGGCTTGTTGCAAAACTTGGCTTTGGCTAAAGGCAATTCCAACCTGAGGAGGGACACAGTGCTTGAGCCAGATGATCCCCAGGCCCTCACCCCCGTGTCCCTAGGTGGCTGAGAACAGCTGGCATTTACTGAGGGCTCACCATGTGGCCAACACCTATAGACCCCTGCCCGCCCTCCCCCCCCCCCGGCCTCTCTCCCCTCCTTGACTTGGTTCTGATTGCCTTGCCTTATCTTTCTGTTTCTAGAACATGCCAACCTTGCTCCGTCTCGGGCTCTTTGCATTTACCACTTCTTTGGCCAAAAAATGTCCACCCACGCCCAGCTGTGGGTGGGAGGGTCCTCTCCCTCCCCACTTCAGCGACGTCTTCCCTCACCACTCCATCCAGATGGTTTCTTTCCCCCAACCCCCTATGACCTCGTTCGACTTTCTTCTCTGCAATTACCGCTATCGGACTTGTCATAAAAAAAATCCGTGCATTGCCCATTTCCCCCTTGAAAGTAACCTCCAAGAGAACAGGGGTCTTTTCTCGCTTGGAGGCAGCGGGCTCATCAAAGCGCCTAGCGGGGCATCTTTGGAGCGCTTAACGATTTGCTGAGTGAATTTTCATTTTGCAAAGAGGAAGCAAAGCAGAGATTCAGTGAGGTGTCCAAAGTCACACAGCAAAGAAGGACCATAGCTGAGATTCCAGCCCAAGATTCCTTGACTCCGAAGTGCGAGCTGTTCCAGCAACATTCGGCTACAGCTCAGGCCTGGAGAGGGACTAGGTCGCAGCGCCGCGCCTCCTAACACCCCTACCCGTTAGGGGTGAGCCTCGGGCCGTGTAGCAGGGGTGCACGAGGCGTGGAAGGCTGGAGGGATGGCTAGGGAGTAGGTATGTGATAAAGCGAACAGAGTAACGGGTAAGGACAGGCGGGCAGCCTTGCAGAGAGGCCTTGCAAGGGGCGCCAGAGGAGCCCTCCCCCCGCCCCACGCGCACCCCGGGCCCCGCGCACCCCACCCCCATCCGACCCCCGCGCGCACCCACCGGCCCGCGTGCCAGGGCTAGTTCCCGGCTCAGGAAGGCCCGGCCTTCTGTTTACGTCGCCATGGCAACCATTCTCCTCGCAATCCAGGGCGGTGACGTCCCAAAGCCAAGGCGCCCGGCTGCGTGGGGGTGGGGCCTGCGGGCTGCAGGGTCCGGGCGCAGAGAGTCCCCAGCCCCGCTGTCCCCGACGGTGTCCGGGTCGGGGCCTGGGCCGCGGAGTTTCCTCCCTCCGGCCTTCCGTGTTCTGTATTCCTCCAGCTCTCTACTTTTCGCTCCCCGATTCATTTATTCAGTGTGCACCTTGGGGTGCGTGTGGTGCAAAAACAGACCCGCCGTTCTGCCGAGTGGACCTCACTTTCTAGAGGGGCTGTTCTCAAAGTGTGGCCGCGGGGCCGGCAGCATCAGAGATGCCGGGCACTCGTTAGAGAAGTCATTCTGCCCCTTTCTGAGCAGGGAGTCTAGGGCCAGAGCCCCCAGGCTGGGCGGTAAGCAGCCTCGGGTGACTGCATTGCGGGGTAAGGAGGGAGAACCCCTACTCCAGGGGGCGAATGAGACGCGTAAGAAAGCACAGAATGACAAGGGCTGTCAGTGGACAGGGAGGCACTGAGATGGTAAAGAGCAGGGATCCAGTGGAGACAGCCCAGATCCACCAGCGGAGGTGGGCTGGGGTGGGCCCCCGCGTCCCCAGCTGATATCCTGTGTTCCTTCAAAACAGGAGAACCCCTCAAGCCCTCACCACTGTCACCACGTTGTCGCATGCATCTAGGGAATTTGCAGAGTGACAAAGGCTGCTTGGAGCTGGGGCGCGGTCGGGGCTCCGTCCTTCTAGCAGGATCCGTGCCCTGTGCCAGCAAGCGGCCAGTGAGAATCCAGCGGCTCCTGGCTCTGCCCAAGGCAGGAGAACTGGGTGGGAAGACCAGCTCCACGGAATGTGGAGGGGCTCCCTGAGACGGAGGGAGCGGGGATCCCTGAATCGCCACAGTGTTCCAACTGACGGTATCTATGGGGCTTTGTACGAGAGACGAAGGAAATATTGTGTTAGGCCATCTACGTGATTGTGTGTGTGCGTGTGTGCACGTGCGCACACGTGCGTGCTCACACGTGTGGAGGGGAGCAGCTAGCATTTAATACCCTGAATAGACAAGTGGTGTTTCGTTACCCCCAGGATAGAGGTCCTCGCCCTGTCGTGTAAAGTCGCCGCCTGTCCGTGTAGCAGCAGAATAAAGAGCTGTGCGTTGGAGTCATGTGTCAGCAGGAAAGCAAACAGTTTCAAGATGGTTTATCTCAGACACTTATTGTTTAAGGAGACTTTTAGGAGTCTAGAAAATGGGTGACCCGAAGAGAGAAAAGCTACTGAGCAGAACTACCAATTTGTTGTTATTCACAGGTAAGTTTACGAACTGTTGCGAACTACCCGCGCACCTTTGCAGAATGTTCCGTGGGCCCGGTGCTGTTCGCTGTGCCCGCTGAGCGCAGACCTCCTGCGAAGTAGGTCTGTTATTACCTCCGCTGTCAGTGAGGAGACTGACACACGCCCAGCAAAGCCAGGGAGTGCCAGAGGCAGGATTTACCGGCAGTTGAGTTTTATCTTTGCTCTGAACCAGACACATCTGGACTCTGACCCGGAATTGTTTTATAATTTTATGCAATTATCCAAAGCAACGATGCATGCACTTTGAAAAAAGCCTGAGAAGTCCAAAGGCGTACTTCATAATAAAGACACATTCTCTCTGGTCCACGCGTATTTCTTGTCTTTGCTTGGGCTATCGGTTACGTAGAAGATTAGACAACTCGAGAAAATGCGGCCTTTTTAAACTTTTTTTTTATGTTTTATTTATTTCTAGGAGAGAGAGAGAGACAGACAGCATGAGCAGGGGAGGGTCAGAGAGAGAGGGAGACACAGACTCCGAAATAGGCTCCAGGCTCTGAGCTGGCAGTCAGCACAGAGCCCGACGCGGGGCTCGAACCCACAACCGCGAGATCATGACCTAAGCGAAAGTCGGACGCTCAACCGACTAAGCCACCCAGGCGCCCCTTAAACTTTTAATTCGAGCCTAAAAAATCTAACTAATAGATATGTGTTCATTGTAGAATCCAGGTGGTGGGTATGTGAAGGTTCATTACAACATTCTTGCAATATTTCTGTATGTTGACGTTTGAACAAGTATCTTATGAAAATTCATAATGGAAGATTTGGGGCCTCAGATGAGGCTTGTGTGCCAATATTATAGTATGATCCGAGGGGCGTGTCTGACTGAGAAGGCCCGTGTGTAGGCCTGCCACCGTCTGCAGAAGGGGCGTCCCAGCCAGGTTGCCGTGATCTCTGCGAGGAAGCTGAGGGTGCGAGACACGAAGGCATTTGTCTGTAGGTGGCAGAAGTGGGACTCAAACCGAGGCAGTCAGGCTCCGGAGCGCGGGCTATCGAGGCCCACCCGGTGCCGCCTCCCATGGGCCTCGGGAACCCAGGGGCGGGAGATCGACTCTGACCCGTTCCAGCCCCACCCACGCTTGTCTGCCTGGGCTGGTTGGCCCCCGGGCCCCCCTAACTCAAGCCGACCCTAGAACCTCTCTCCCGCTGCGGTCGTCAGGTCTGGACGACGTGCGACACACGCGCTGATAGCTCTCTGCTGTCTGGAGGCTTCCTGAGGAGCAGAAGGGAACAAACCTGCGGCAGGCGGAGACGCGGGAGGATTTCGGGGATGCCCAGTCGGGACCAGAAGGGCCCCCGGTGGTCAGATGCCTCACTCGCCTGCACATCCTGCATCTGGATTTCCTTTTGACCCTTCCCGCAGCCTCTGAGGTTGCAGGACATGGAAAGAGACTAAACCATGTCTACTCTACTGCACCGTGTGCCGGCTTTCCACGGGCGTTGCCCACACGTGTCTGTTTCCGCTCGACCTGCTGCGCGTGGCCGTAGCTCCGTTCAGGCCGTAGTCTGCAGTCCCTCCACCTGCTGGGTATCAGGGGAAGCTGCTGAGCCTTGACAATGGGTCTGAAGCCCAGCGCCACTTCCCGCTTGGGGACACCTCCGTCCCCACTGCCCTCACTGGCCTTTGCCGCGTGCTAGCCCGGCACGCTTTTTATGTCCCGATCATCGGACTTCTCCCCTGCGGGCTCAGAGGCACAGATGGTTTCACTGGTGTCTGGGGAGAAACAGGGTGACTTTGGGCATGGATATTTGGCTGCAGTGTTAACAGGGATAATAAGAAAGGTCTTGAAGCCCAGGGTAGGATTCTGAGGATTCTGTTGGCTTGAATCATCATGGAAGGGATTGTTGGGTGTGTGTGTGTGTGTGTGTGTGTGTCTGTATGTGACATCATTGGGACCAGATTAAAGATGCATAAGGAAAAATAAATAAATAAATAAAGATGCATAAGGGGTACCTGGGTGGCTTAGTTGGTTAAATGTCCGACTCTTGATTTAGGCTCAGGTCATGATGTCTTGGTGGGCGAGATTGAGCCCCGTTTCAGGCTCTGGGCTGGGATTCTCTCTCTCCCTCTCTGGCCCTCCCCTGCTCTCTCTCTCTCAAAATAAATAAAGTTTAAAAAATAAAGGCTGCATAGGCTCTCCATAGGCAGATAGGGCCGTGGGGGAGAGAATCTGGGGAGCAGGGGAGCCTGAGCTGAGTTCAGGGAGCATGAGCGATCTTGTGAGGTTGGGGGTGCCAGGTGTGTGTTGGCAGAGGCAGTGGGGGAGGGGGAGGGTCTGGAGGGGGCCAGGGAAAGGTAGGCAGGTGTCTGCCACGTCACTGAGGCTGGAAGGTTGTCACATCACTGCTCACGGAGCACGAAGAAGACAAAAGCGCTGTCAGATTTGCTATTCAGTTGAACCTTTAGCTTCGTGGAAAGGATGGGCTGGGGAGAGCTATGAGGAAGCCATTTCCAAGCAAGAGATGATGTTGACTTCGATTTAAGGTGGAAGCAGTTAGGGTGGAGAGAGGCTGAATCAAGCCACGTGTGGGTTACAGGGTCCGAGGCTGGCTGTGGCGGAGGAGGCAGGTGACTGGACGCAGGCAGCCTGAGCGTGTTGGCTGAGATGAGAACGAGGGAGGCGCAGAACACGTGCTCAGGGCTCCTTTCTGGAGAGAGGCTTCTAGGAGCGTAGCTGGCTGACAGGCTCCAGCCTGAGCGCATCTGGGCTGAAGCACAACTTACACCGAAGCCACACTCTCCCCGGGGCCACCCCCAGCCAATGCCTGAGCACGGTGGGAGCATTAGACGCCATTTCCGCCTTGCAAGGGACGCCACCCGTGCGCAAACTTTGCTTCCTGTGGCCTGGACAAGACCTCTTCAAGAGCCGGAGCCTGGGGCTCCCTCTGCCCTTTATCCGAATGGGAATCACTCCCAACAGATCTCTTGTACATCTGTATCTGTGTTGGCATTTGCTTCCCGGAGGATCTGCACTGACGCGGAGGGTGGGGGTGGTGAGGGAGAAGAGGGTGGGTTGTAGAGCCTGCAGGCTGTCCCCGGAGCAGGTGTGAAGAGCCAGGGAGGGAGGCTCTCTGGGAGTGAGAAGTCACCATAGCCTGGGGGGGGGGGGCGGAGGGGGGGAAGAGTCCCCCTGCAGCAGAAGGGGAAAGCAGGGACTGAAAAGTGGCAAGAAAACTTTGGCAAATGTGTTTCAGACAAACAAAGCCAGAGGCATAGAGTTTAAAGAGTGGCTGCCAGGACAATTCGACAGGGCCTTTCAATAAGCGGTACTAGAACAACTGGATTTCCAGAGGCAGAAGAAGGAGGTTGGACTCCAGCTCACACCAGACACCAAAGTGAACTCAGAAGGAGCCTTCGACCTAATGTAAGAGCTAAACCTCTTAGAAGAAAACACAGGAGTAACCTTTGTGACCTCGGGTTGGGTGACCTTGGGTTGGGTGGCTGTTTCCTAGCTCTGACACCAAAAGCGCAAGTGACAAAAGAAAAAAACCAAAAAGACAGATTGGATTTCAGTGAAATTATTAACTTTTGTGCTGTAAAGGATACCATCCAGAAAGTGGAAAGAGTGGGAGAGAATATTTGCGAAGCATATATCTGATAAAGGACTCGTATCTAGACTATATAATGAACTCCTGCAACTCGTTAATAAAAATGCAACTAATCCAATTTGAAAATGGGCAAAGGATCACAATCGACAGTTCTCCGGAGAAGACAGACAGATGGCTGACAGACCCATGAAGAGATGCCGGGCGTGGCTCGTCATCAGGGAGATGCAGCTCAAAACCACGGTGAGATATGGTTTCACACCCAGTGGGATGGACCTAATCAAAAAGGCAGATAATAGCTAGTGTTGAGGCGGATGTGGAGAAACGGAAGCCTTCATCCACGGCTGGTGGGAATGGAAAAGGGTTCGGCTGCTTTGGAAAAGTCTGGCAGCTCCTCAAGGAGTTACACTGGAGTTAGCCGATGAGCCAGCCATTCCACTCCTAGGTATAGACCCAAGCAAAATGCAAATGTGTCCACGTGAAAACTTGTACATGAAGATTCCTAGCAGCATTCTTCATAGCGGCTAAGAAACAACCTGGATTTTCATCAACTGATGAATGATCGACAAAATATGGTACTCACTCGTTCTGTGGAATTGTGCTTGGCAATACAAAGAAATGACGTACTGAAAAATTCTCATCTGTAGCAAGGATGAGCCTTGAACACATTACACTAGGTGCAAGGAGACAGTCCCAAAAGGCCACACATTGCTTGATTCCATCTGCAATATCCGGAATAGGCAAATCCAAAGAAACAAAAAGTACATTAGTGGCTGCCAGGGGCCGGGGGGAGGGGGGGTGTTAGGCCATGACGGCTCATGGAGACGTGAGTCTTTTCTTGCAGGTGACCAAAACGTCTATAATTACATTGGTGGTGGTTGCACAACTCTGTGAATCTACTAACTATGCTTTTATGTTTTATTTTATTTATTTATTTTTAAATAGGCTCCACGTTCAATATGGGGCTTGAACCCACGACCCTGAGATCAAGAGTTTGATGCTCAAAAAAAAAAAAAAAAAAAAAATCAGATGCTCTACCTACTGAGCCAGCCAGGCACCCCGACTAAGTGCATTTTAAATGGATGAATTGTTTGGTATATGAACAGCTCAATAAATATGTTAAAAAGAAGAAGAAATCTTTTGAGTGGCCAAGAGATTGAAAAGCGTTCATTGGGTTTGTCAAACAAAGCCGTCAGGGGTCTGGGTAACAGTAGTTTCAAGAAGTGCTGAGGGTGACCTGATGGGTGAGAAGAAGGAGAAGACGCGGAGTCTTGGCCGACGCCCGATCTTACCCCCTCGAGGGCAGGGCTGGTGCTAATCCTCCATGGACTGGGGGCCATGACCAAGTTCTTCTCTGTGGCTCTGCTGGAGCCTAGGTCATCAGAGGGGGACTCAGTGCCACAGCTCAGGAGTCAGACCTTGGGGGACTCCGTGCGCTGGCTGGGAAAGATACAACAACCTCGTTCTGGATCAAAGATGGTGCCCCTGTGCCTGCTCTTCACAGGCTTGGGGTGGGCTGCGGTGGGGGTCCCAGGCAATCTCAGGGATTGCGGTTAGCCAGGAAGAAGGGCTGAGACTAGACCAAACTTGAGAGCATGGAGAAAGCAAGACTGGGGGGCAAGGGAGAAGAGAAGAGGAGAAGCTAGAGGGACCACGGTGCTGAAGAGGCAGTCAGTCCAGATATGGGGCCCGGGGTGGGAGGGTAGGTCATCCTTTCTATTGTGACCGGGAGATCTGAGGCGTCAGGGTGTCCCCTCCTGGACTGTGCCCCACAAGAGGTTCTCAGTAATAGCTCCTGACACGTTTTAGGTCGTATCTCGCTACAAGAAACAGAAAGCCCTATGAGAAATGACTTAGTATCATCTCACACAATGAGAGGCCCCTCAGAACACCTGTCACATCTCCTTAGCCAAAGAGATTTGTCACATGCCTAAACCAGTCATCGCATGGAAAATGGGAACTCGGCGGGACACCCCGGCCCTGGGGCATAAGGCCCTGGGGAAGAGGGGGCATGTCTGGACCGCATCGGTGGTGTCATCAAGGAGATGGGGGATTGGAATGGACGACGCATCGATACCCCAACCGTCTAGCACCAAAGAGCACAGTGCAGACTTTCCCACGGATGCATGGGGAGATGCCCACAGATGCCCCTCTGTTCAGAGCCCACTTGGCCTCCAGGCCTTTGCCCCCTGATGTCCTCTGCCCGGCTGGCTGCCCAGTCCTCTTTGCCTGGCTTATTCCCACTGTTTCTTAAACCTCAGCCTAGAAGTCCTTTGTTCATCCCAGCCACCCCTGCCCCCCGAGTCGGGGCTGATGCACCCTCCCAGTGCCCTGTACCCCCTTCAAAGCAATGGCCTTTTGGGGCGCCTGGGTGGCTTAGTCGGTTAAGCGTCCGACTTTCGCTTAGGTCATGATCTCGCGGTTCGTGGGTTCGAGCCCCGTGTCGGGCTCTGTGCTGACTGCCAGCTCAGAGCCTGGAGCCTGTTTCAGAGTCTGTGTATCCCTCTCTCTCTGATCTTCTCCTGCTCACACTGTCTCTCTCTCTCTCTCTCTCCTAGAAATAAATAAAAATATTTAAAAAAAAAAAAAAAACCAAAGCAATGGCCTTTCTGCAGGTCCCGTGAGAACAGGGTCCTGTGGCCCCTTGACCCCAGTGCTGTGCGCAGTACCTCGCACACAGTAGGTGTTCCATAAATACTTTGTCAAAGGGGTCAATGGGTAGCAGATGGTGGATGGATATGAATGGTAACAGTAAGTATTTATACGAAAGGATGAAAATCCTAGGGGATGAATGAGTGGATGGGGGGAGGGCAAGTGTCCGTAGGGCTGAGTTATACACGGAGGTGGACGGGGCGGTGTGCCGCGGCGCGGTGGAGGGAGAGAGGTGGATGAGTGGGGGGATGAGATGGGAAGGCGGGCGGGTGGACGGAAGCGCGGTGGGTAGATGATGCATGCATGGGGGTGCAGGGTGGGTGCAGAAGGGCCAGAGGAGGAACGGGCAGATGGGTGGGTGCTCGCTGTCCGAATCTACCACGCGGTGGCGCCCTGCACCAGCTCGAGCCCCGAGCTCTGGCCAATGCCCTTTCTGCCCAAAGGAGACTTACAAAAGAGGAACCTTTTGTCCTACGTGTCGGTGCAAGGTTCCCGGGTGACGCAGGCTTGTAAACAAGTTGAAAAGACGCTGCCCTGCGGGCTCACATCAAGCGAGGCCGCGCAAACAGAGCTGCCGCGACCTTGGACGCGGCGGCCGGTTGTCCAGCTGTCCCCAGTGCTGTCCCCAGTGCTGCCCCCAGTGCTGCCCCCAGTGCTGCCCCCAGTGCTCCTGTGCGCGGCTGAGCCCCACTCCCGGGGCCACCGCGTCTGGGCTGGGAACCCCGACGGCCCGGCCTTGAACTGCTGCAGAAAGTCGCAGGCAGATGTGGGCGGCAGGCCCATGCGGCTCCCTTTGCCCAAACGCGAGCACGTTTACATTCTAAGCCCCCGGGTATCAAACCTACTCGGAAATAAATCTACCTCCTAACAAACTCCAGCCCAAGGCCATTCATCGTAGTCTCGGCGCCATCAGAAATCAGGCTCCTCATTAATTCCAGATCTCGATTCGGGCTCACGGTTGGAATCTGACCCAAGAAGTCTTTACTCTCATTCTGCTGGACGTTTTAGCGCAAAGCCCAATTCCTAACCCCAAACTTCCATCTTCTGACCAACCAGAGCACCCCTTTAAACCAAAAGCAATGACACGTAATAGAATCAACTCCAGGGGTGCTTGGGGGGCTCAGTCGGTTGAGCGACCGACTTCGGCTCAGGTCATGACCTCACGGTTGGTTGGTGGGTTCGAGCCCCACGTCGGGCTCTGTGCTGACGGCGGGGAGCCTGGAGCTGCTTCAGACTCTGTGTCTCCTCCTCTCTCTGCCCTTACCCTGTTTATGCTCTGTCTCTTAATAATAAATAAATGTAAAAAATAAAAAATAAAAAATAAAAGAAACCCCTCCAAACCCAACCATGAATTCATAGGTCCTTCAAAACGCTGAAAAAATAGACAATGAGCCACCCATTGTGGGTGTCAAGTCACCTCCACCCCCTGGTGTCTGCTGACGTCTTCAACATTTACCAATGGCGAGAACAGTCAATCTTTGTCTTTTTTTTTTTTTTTTTTGCCAATTTGGTGGGGAGAAAATCCCAAGTATCATTCTAATTTGCGTTTCTCAAGGACTCAATTGCATCCTCCCCGACAACTCTTTATTAAATATGTAATATTTATTTACATTTACTTACCTTTATTTACTTACCTTCACCTACCTTTATTTACTTACCTTTATGTAAGCCGTGTGATAAAAACCAGCCCTTCCCTGACCCATGATGCCCCTCCCTGCCTCTCACCCTCTGTTGGCTTCTGATATGTTTCTCCATTTTTGTAAATAGTGGGTTTAAACTTCCATCTCTTGATTTTCTACTTTCAGATAGTTTATCAGTCGGCTTCCTCTCATGGGAGGTAAAGGTTGCACATCTCACACAACCCGGGGTTCTGTTCATCAGGCTCCCAGTGTGGCTGGCTCGGGGTTTGAGGACCCATGTCTCAGGGTTTGAGGACCCGTGTCTCAGGGTTTGAGGACCCATGTGTCTTCATCCTACTGTGACTACACAGGCGCTGCTCCCTTCTGACACTTCCCTGTACAATGTTTGCTATTCTTCCTGAAATTAAACACTCCGTTCTCCACCTTCTTAGCTTTTCCCATTTTTTAGGTTGGTTTTCTTTTTTTGAGAGAGAGAGAGAGACAGAGTGAGCAGTGGAGGGGCGGAGAGAGAGGGGGAGAGACAGAGAGAGAGACAGGGAGAGAAAGAATCTCAAGGAAGCTCCTCACTCTCAGTGCAAAACCCAGTGCGGGGCTCGAACTCATGAACCGTGAGATCATGACCCCAGCTGCAATCGAGAGTCAGTCAATTGGCTGAGCCACCAAGGTGCCCCGGTTCCCCATTTTTAAAATTATGAGATACATAAACCATACAGAAGAAAGTGTAGCAATCATTTAAGAAAAAGAACAAATAGCCAGGCTAGGAACCGGAACTTTTCCAGGCTCTTAGGAATCCCTGGGGGTCCCCATGCTGACTTCTGTGGTGTGCCTTGCCTGGCTTGTTCAGTTTTATCATCCATGGATGTTAGTCTTGCCTGGTGGTGAAGGTAGAAATGGAAGCCTTTGCCCTTCTTATTCGGGGACTTGCTTTCTTGCTCAGCGTTGAAAGATTCATCCACACTGGGTCCCGTGCCTGCAGCCCAATCACTTTCATTGATGCATGGTAGCATTTCATTGTGAGCATGTAACACAGGGGATCTGCTTTCCGGCTATTGACGCTGGGCTGTGTCCAGTTTTTCTTTTACAAACTATGCTTCTAGAACCAGTGTAGTACATACCTCCCGATGCGCAGACACAAAAGTCTTTCCTGGGTGCGCACTGGTGAGTGGAACTGCTCGGTTAGAAGGTACACATTTGTTCTGTGTTCCTGCGTAATACCAAACCTTTTGCCAACGTGGTTGGACCACCATTCACCCCATAAACAGGGAACTTGAGTTTCCTTTGATCTATTTCCTTGCCAACATCCTGTATTATCAAGCTTTAAAATTTTTGCCAGCCTGACCTACACTGTTATGGTGGCCATAGAGTATCTATATGTATCTACATGCATCTACACAGGCCTGTGTCTGGGCTCTATTTTATTGAATTGGCCTTTCTGTCCTCTGTTCCATTCTATATGTCAGGATCGCAAACCCTTACAACCACTCTAACTATCATTTGCTAAAGGACAAACACACAAGATATTCCATCAGTGTCATAAATGTGCATGTTTTCCCACAGACATCTCTTCCGGAACCATCCACCCTCTTGCTCTCTTCTCCTCCTCCTTGGAGTGAATCCATGTGAGAAGTGTCTTCTGCTTCTTTGATCTACTTTCCTGCTTTGGTGGAGCATTCCCTCGCAGCTCTCTGAGAGAAAGTCGTAGGAGGTAAACTTTTAAGAATTGCATTTCCAGACATTCACCTGATTGATAGTTTTGCTGGGTACAGAATTCTAGGTGGGAATAATTTTTTTTCTTCTGAGGCATTTAAGGCATCTTGGAGCCCTTTGTGACAGATAATATTTCCCCCAAATAGCCAGAGTAGTATGTCCAGCCCCACATGTGTTTCCAGAACCTTGCTACTGTCTATCAAGACAGAGAGATGATTTCTTACTCCCTTGAGCCCAGAGGCCTTTGCAACCATCTTGACAAATTGTGTGACTTTCCAGGCTCAGTCACAAAGGATGATAAAGTTTCTTCCTGGCTCTGCCTCAGGCCTCTGAGCCCTGGAAATGAGTGTCCATGTAGCGAAGAAGTCTTGGCCACGTGGAGAGGCCACGTGTGGATGCCCCAGCTGGTAACCCCAGCTCAGACTTCAGCCGAGAACTTGCATCAATTCCCAGAAATGGGATGAACAGTCTTTCAGGTCACATAGACTTTGAATCACCCCAGCTGATGCCAAGTGGAGCAGAAACCCACTGTCCCCAGTGAGGCACATTCAGATTGACGATCTGTGAGCAAACTAAGTGTGTCATTGTTTGAAGCCAGTAAGTTCTGGGGTATTTGTTTTGTAGCCAATGCAACCAGAATTTCTGTATTCATGCCAGCTACTGGCTACGTAGACTCTGTAGATATGAAGAGGTGTGGCTATTTCCCACACCTAAGGAGATCGTAATATGTTCAATTCAATTAAAAAATTTTAGGGGCGCCTGAGTGGCTCAGTCGGTTAAGCGTCCGACTTCGGCTCAGGTCATGATCTCACAGTTCTTGAGTTTGAGCCCTGCACCGGGCTCGGTGCTGACAGTTCGGAGCCTGGAGCCTGCTTCAGATTCTGTGTCTGTGCCCCTTCTCTGTTCATGCTCTGTCTCTCTCTCTCTTTTTAAACAAACATTAAAAAAAGTAAAAATTTTAAACTTAATGTAAAAGAGGGTGACTAACCCACATACCCACCAGTGCCTTACCATTTGTTTCTGGCTACAGCCTCAGGCTCGGCTGTGCAACGCCCTCCCAAAGGACAGGGGGCACGGGGGGGTCTGCCTCTCTGGGAAAGTTTGGTCAGATCATGCTAGTGACGAGGGGGTGACGAGAATGGAGAGTGACACCCTGCAATGCTTCGGCCCGTGCCAGCCCCCTTCTGTGGGGCGGTGGTCCGGTCCGTGCCTCACCTCTGCCGGCGCCAAGTCTGGCACCCAGGGCTCTTTCCTCCGAGGTGTGGACTGGAGCGGGGATCTAGGACACGTTTGTTGAACTGGGCTGGAGAGCCATGAGCCTGAGGCTTCGGGAAGCAGGCTGCGCACCTGGGGCAGGCAGAGCTGCTGGGCTCGGGAACACGGTGAGGCCTCGCGGCAACCAGAAATGCGGGTGTCACTGCACGGCCGCTCCAGACCCACGTGAAGCAGAGGGGGAGGTCCCCTTGGGGAAGGGTGTGGCTGCCGTGAAGGAGCCCTGGTGAGCCTGGAGCGGGGGAGCGGGGGCTCCCACCGGGGGAGCACGCAAGGGACGAGCTACTGACCACTGGGTCCTTCCCTGCCCCAGTCGTAGGTCCGAGCCAGGCAGGTGCGGTGCTGGTTTGAGATGAGGTCTTGGAATGACCCCCGGGGGTTGGGCCAGACTGAGCAGTGTGAGGTCCTGCCTTCGATCATTCAAGAAAGACTTATCGGGGCGTCTGGGTGGCTTAGTCGGTTAAGCGTCCGACTTTCGCTTGGGTCATGATCTCGTGGTTCGTGGGTTCGAGCCCCGCGTCGGGCTCTGTGCTGACTGCCAGCTCAGAGCCTGGAGCATATTTCAGAGTCAGTATCTCCCTCTCTCTCTGACCCTCCCCTGCTCACACTGTCTCTCTCTCTCTCTCTCTCCTAGAAATAAATAAAAATATTAAAAAAAAATAAAAGAAAGACTTATCATCACCGGCCAGGCACGTGGGAATGCAGAAAAGAACAAAGGAAGTCAAAATCCCTCCCCTCTAACCTTCTCCCGGAGAAAGAGAGACGATGCACAAATAGCCCAGCAGGCAGCCGGCTCGCTGGAGAGGCCACGGCAAGAAAGCTGAAGCCTGGTGACGGCGCCAGGGAGGGTCTGGGGTGGGGGTGGGGGGCTGTTATATTGTACAGAATGGTCAGCGGAGGTCTCCCGGGGAAGGGGTCTTCGGTACCGGGCCTGACGGAGGCGACGGCAGGAGTCTACCCTTCTGGGGGACGTGGGGTCCGGGAGACAGGCAGCCGGGCAGGCCCTGGGGGGCAGCAGGAGGGAGGAACGGGGGAGGACAGTGGGTGCCCAGGGTGCGGAGCAGCCACGGGGAGGCTGGTCACAGGGCCCTGCAGGCCATTGCTCGGGCTCTCACTTCCCCGGCTGACGTGGGAAGCCGCTGGGGGGTTCTGGACGCAGGAAGATGCGGCAGCGATCCGGACGTTGGGAAGAAAGCAGAGTCCCACGTGCATCGTGAGCCCTTTGCTGGGCGCCGCGGGTCACGAGACAGAGCAGCAGCGAGGCTGTGGCCCGAGCGCCCGGGAGGGACCGGAGTGCGCGGTCCCCGGCCAGGGCCGGCTGGTCGCTGGGCAGGGCTGCGGCGTCCATGCGGTCCAGCCTGCCGCAAACCTTCACTGGCGTCGGCCTCGCTGAGCGGGAAAGACGACACAGATGTAAATCGTTTGTTCAGTCACTTATTCACTCAGCAAACGTGTAGCGAGCGCCTTCTCTCTGCCGGGCACGTGCTGGGGCGGGAGGTCTGTGGTCCCCACGCAGCTCACGGCCCCCTAGGGCAGAGAGATGTGAATCAGATGAAGCCCGGCCCAGGGAGGAGAAAAGGGCTTTGCGGACAGGAGAGGCACAGAGGGCGGCCCCTGAGTCAGGGCCTGGAGCTGGAGAGGGTGCGGTGGGGCGGGAGGGGGATGGTTAGCAGGGGTGCTGGGCTCTGGGAGCAGAAGGGGCGGGGACGGGGACAGCCAGCCGTCAGGCTGAGGCAGGACCCAGAAGGACAGTGGCTCACGTGAAAGGCCAGAGGTCACGGAGGCCCCGGGGGGCCCGGGAGGCTGCTCGGAAGTGTCCGTCAGCTCTCGCTCTGTCACAAACCGCCCTAAAAGGTAGTGCTTAAAACAGCGGCCACTGATTTGCTTGTGGTTCTGTGGCTCTCCCCGTGGGCGCGGCCGGGCTCCCTCGAGCGGCAGAGGTCAGAGGCAGCTTGTTGGCGCTGGGGGGCTCGAGGTCCCAGGCTCCTCGCTGCTCCCCTGGGGGCCAGCCTGGGGCTGCCTTGCCGAAGCCGGGCAGGGGTGTGTGGGAGGGGGAGCGGGGGGGGGGGGGGACAGGGCCTTAGGAGACCCAGGCTCAGAGGGGCTCAACCTCACTGCTGCCACTTTCTGCGGACCAAGGTGAGCCACAGGCCAGTCCAGACGCAAGGGATGGAGAGGCAGCTCCGCTTCTGGGCGGGATGACGGCACGCTTGCCGCGGTCAGTGGGCTGACCTTGGGAGCAAGGCGGGGCGTGGGGGTGCCGCAGGGGGCGGAGTCTGTGTTGTGTCAGGGGGAACCGCTCACCCGGGGACTTCATCTCATTAACATCTTTCAAAAGTTGGGATGGATGGGAGCAGACAGAATACATGGGGGAGGGGGAGGGGGAGCCGCTCTGCCTTCTCGGTGAGAGGGAGGTGGTGTGGACGAGGGCCCAGGGTCGAGGGAGGGAGAGGCCAGCAACGGCCGGCTGTGGGGCCAGGAGGAGGCTGCTGGGGTGACCCTTCAGGATCTGGACCTCAGAGTTCCCCGCCCAGATGACTTGGAGCCTGTCCCCAGGCGCCCCCCCTGCCCCCCGGAATGGAGGCTGCATCGCGGGCGTGTGCCCCCTGAGGCATTGTTTGTGGATGCAGGTGTGGGTGTGGACAGAGAGTGGGCCCCAGGGTTCATGCGCGCTCAGCCAGGCCCGGAAGCCCTGGATGGGGCCAGGATGGGAGCAGTGGACGGTGCCTCCCTTTCCCTTTACCCCGGGTTCCACAAATAGCAGGGGTGAGCCTGCCGGGGTCAAGGGTGAGCAACAACCGCAGGCTGGTGGTGTCTGAGACACCCTCCCGCGGAGCCGCAGCCAGGTGGCTGGGTGCAGAAGATGGGAATTCGGGGGAGAGGTCCTGACGGGAGGTAGAAACTTACAAGTCACTGCGAAAGGAGGAAGACAAGCCGCAAACACGGATGGAGTCACCTGGAAAAAGCCCATCCAAGGCCATGATATTGTTCCAAAGTTTTGTCGAATTTCTATGAGAGCAGGAAAAATAAAAAAGGTCCTCCCCTTGGTATAAATATCCTGCTTAAACGGAAGTAAATATCAGAAAAGGGCTGATTTCATTATTTGGTGGGATAAAGGCGGCCTCAAATCCATCGCATGCGGACAAGGAAGCTAAAAAGAAAAATCCACAAATGCAGCGGTAATGCCGGAATAAGGGTCGGATGGGCAAACGTGGGAGATGCAGTCGATCAGCGTCCAGAGCGCCCGAGTCAGAGGCTCGGTGGCCCGTGGACTGACACGGGAGCTCCTCTTCAGGGCAAGATGAGAGTTGCACTGCGGAAGCCAAGGGCCTTCAGGGAGGAAAGATCAAGGACGGATGGAAGCCCGTGTGGCTCAGAATATACCCCCGACTAAACTAAACAAAACACACACGAAAACTCTGGGGTAACATACAGCCGGGCCATGTTTACATATTTTGCAGGAAAATGCTGAACCCCCAAAAAACTTCCTGGCAGCAAGCAGAAATTATTGTTTAAAGGCAGCCTGTTTGGGAATGCCTGGAGGGGTGTGGCTCAGTCGGTTAAGCATCTGACTTCGACTCGCGTCACGATCTCACGGTTTGTGGGTTCGAGCCCCGCGTCGGGCTCTGTGCTGACAGCTCAGAGCCTGGAGCCTGCTTTGGACTCTGCGTCTCCTCTTTCTGCCCCTCCGCTATTGGTGTTCGGTCTCTCTCTGTCTCTCAAAAATAAATAAATGTTAAAAAAAAAAGAATTTAAAAAAAGGCTGTTTAAAAAACAACCCCTGAGTGACAGAACCCCCCCCTTTCGGGGGGCAAAGGTAAGACAAAGCCTTCACAACCAGCTACCCAGGGTTCCTGATCCTTTCTCCACTTAGAGCCGTTGGTCTGCCCCAGCGAGCTGCCCCTGGCATTTTTCTTCTCTATTTAACAGACGAGGGAACTGAGGCCCAGACGGGTCCAGAATATGAAGGCCACAGAGCTGGCAGTTCTCGGAGCCTCTGGCGGCCTGGTCCCTGCCTGGTTCTGCTTCCCCGCTGGTCAGTATCGCCTACAAGCGGGCTCCACTCTGTCACCAAGCATCCTTCCTGTGACCACTGCTCCTGACCCCTGTCCTCAATGCCTCCTCCCAGGCCCTGGGCCCGGGCTCCCCCAGCCCAGCCCCACCTGCCCGCTCTGTTGGGCACCTGGGCTGTCCTAGGTGGGTGACAACGCTAACTGAGTGATGCTCTGTATCCTGTGCCCTGGGCCGCCACCCTCCCGGGCCACCACCCTCCCGGGAAGCCTAGTCTGGGCTCCCGTTCCTCACAAGATGGAATGGAGAACCGGGAGCTCGAGGCGCTGGCGTAGGGTCCCGCCTCCAGTGCGGGGAGAAGGCGGGACTGCCTGGCGGTCAGACCCGAGCTGCCTCACCTCTCTGACGAGGTCTCGGTGTCCTAGTTTCTTTACAAACGTCTTCCTTTAGGGTGGAGGTTGTGGCTTGCTTTGTCCAAAACATATGGCTCTTCAGGGGCCTGGGCCTTGGCTTCCGATGACTGGTGTTCAAATTCAGACTCTGCATCTTTTTTTTTTTTTTAATTTTTTTTTAAATGTTCTTATTTATTTCTAGGAGAGAGAGAGAGACAGCGTGAGCAGGGGAGGGTCAGAGAGAGAGGGAGTCACAGACTGAAACAGGCTCCAGGCTCTGAGCTGGCAGTCAGCACAGAGCCCGACGCGGGGCTCGAACCCACGAACCGCGAGATCATGACCTAAGCGAAAGTCGGACGCTTACAGACTAAGCCACCCAGGCGCCCCCAGACTCTGCATCTTTGAGCTGTGGGACCGGGGGTGAGCTCCTTCGTGTCCCTGTCCCTCCGTACGCTCATCTGTAGGGCCGGCCCATGAGCGCACCTGCTGTGTAAGGCGACGCGAGCACTGAATGAATGGAAACTGGCAGAGCTCTTGGACGGAGCCTGGCCTGGGCTAAGTTCTTGGTCCCGCTCTGCGTCCTGCTGGATTCATGCTGGTCACTCCCCTGCCTCAGACACACTCATCTGGCTTGCGGAGTCTCCAAGTGGCCTCCTGGCTTCCACCTTATACAACCTCACCCCTCTCCTTTGACTCTCCCCGGGTTGCCGTGGCCACACTGACTTCCTGGCTTTCTCAGCTACACCAGGCCGGCTGCCTCAGGGCCTTTGCACTCTTTCCTCTTACCTCCCCCTGGAAGACTGCTGTCCCCTCGACAAGCCGCCTGCGTCTCCGGCCTGGTGCACCTGAGCACAGCACTCGGTTCCGCGTATCTCTCCACCGCGAACCCCCTTCTGACCTCCCGAACCGATGCCTGTGTGAGCCTTTCCCTGTGTTTTCTGTCTTCCCGGATACAACACAGGCTCCTCGAGGGAAGAAATCTGTGCCTGTGTGTTTGCTGCCGTGGCTCGAATGCCCAGGCGGTAGCTGACACGCTGCAGTGACTCGGGACGCGGACTCAGCCGGGGGTGCTGCGTCTGAGGCGGGCAGTCTGCAGGGTCCCTGCATGGAAGGCGGGGGCCCACCCCAGACCCTGCCTGGCTGCACACGCCCCGGGTGCCCGGACCGCGGTCCGCAGCCGACTTCTGCGGCCCTAGCTGGTCACGCCCTCGAATCTTCCTGCGTCTCCGACAACGTGCCCGATGCTGTATGGGGAACGTGCTTTGGCCACAAGTGGCCAGAGGCACGGAGAACATGCCGGTGAGGACGGGGCCCGCATAAAGAGCCATTTTCAGGCACCTGAGGATGAAGGGTGGCCTGAGCTGGGTGAGGCGGGTGGGAGAAGACGCAGGAAGGTCTCAGGCGGGATGCCCTGGCGGGGGCGCGTTACCCTGAGCAGAGCGGAGGGCCCAGCGCTGTGGGGGTGACACAGCGACCCCTCCCCGCCAGCTGGGCACAGTATGGGGGCTCATGGTGGGGCCGTCAGTACCCGGGCAAAGGGGTGAGGAGTCGGTTAACCCAGTTGCCTTTGATTCCCTGATCAAGAGTCAGCGAGGCGCCTTGCAGATACGAACCCAACTTTAAAAATGCAAATATCCTGGACCCCACCCCCTACTCCCCTTACCCTGCCTGGCCCACTGCAGGGGGTGGGGGGGCTGGGAGTGAATGGCGAGGCCCGCGCCTAGGGGAACTGCCTGAGGTGTCAGGGACTATCTGCTGCATCCGTGTGGAACAACCCCAGGGAGATGGTTAAGGTGTGTGTGTGTGAGTGTGTGTGTGTGTGTGTGTGAGTGTGTGTGTGGTGCAATCCGCTTTGTGTATTAAAGAGGGACAGGCTTCTCTGCTGGGCATACGCATGGAAATGCCCTGAGGTGGCCCTGGGAAGGGGCGCGGGAGGGGTGGCAGTCGGAGGGACACTGGCTCTTCACTGAACACCTTTCTCTACGTTGTGACTTACTTGCCGTGTGTGTGAGTTACGCAGAAGACTCCGCCACCCTGAAAATGTATGTGGCCGTGGTCCACGCAATGGGCATGCCAGGCACACCCTCCGCACGCACAGACTCCCCGTTAGCTGCTGGGGGCTCAGCACAGGGCCGGCACCGGGGGCGTTCCGTTTCGGTTTTCAATGTTGTCTTTTTTTTTTTTTTTGAGGAAGAAGGAAAGAGAGAGTGTGCGTGTGGGAGAGGGTGGGGCAGAGAGAGAGGGAGAGAGAATCCCAGCAGGCTCTGCGCTGTCAGTGCAGAGCCCCATGTGAGCCTCGATCTCACAACCGTGAGATCATGACCTGAGCTGAAACCAAGAGTCGGACGCTTAACCGACTGAGCCCCCCGGGCGCCCCTGGTGCGTTGTGCTTTGAACCAGGGAGAACGCACTCATGAGTCACTGGGAAGCAGGCTGAGAGAATGGGGGAGTCCTGGACCACGGGAGCCCAGGACCACAGGTCTGGGGCCGACGGCAGGGTGACTCTGTGCAGCTTCACGCTGGCCTTGGCTGGGAGGGAGCCCTTCCCTCTGGCCTGCTGACCTCCGCTCCACTACCTGCGCTGGCCGTGCTACGGACACACTGGCGTGGCCTCGGTCTGCCTCACCCCAGTGCCTTTGCACGTGCTGAGCTCTTGGCCAGGAATGCTCTCACGTGATTCTCAGCCTGGCTGGGTCCTTCCACGTAAGGAAGCCCGTCCTGTCATTGCAGTATAACCATGCCGTCCGCTCCCCTTTCTCCCCCGTCCCAGCCTGTGGCTGGTTTTCTTCATCCACGTTACAGCTAAGCTCCGTCCCTGACAGGGGTTCACGTAAGTGCCAGGGAGCAGGGGCGACGTTGCTTTCTCCTCGGCACCCAGAACGGGGTCTGTACCCGGTAGTGACCACACTCACCTGTCTCCTTGAGGCCATCCCTCCCTAACCCTCCTGCCTTGATTCTCATGACCCCAGAGCCCACAGGAGGTGGCGGGGGGGGGGGTCCTCTCACGGTCCCCAGTGCACCCGCCCCATGTGGCCCCCCCTCCCCGCTCCCCTAACCTCACCCGGGGACAGTGTCTGTGTGCAGAGGCAGCACAGGGAGCCCGAGGGTCCCCACCAGGACATCCGCCCTCCCTGGATTCAGTGTCCTCATCAGTAAGACGGGGACAAAAACAGTCAAGAGGGTGACGCCGTGAGCCAAGGGAGGCGAAAGGCCAGAGAGGGGCGAGCTTGGGCAGATCCCAGGGCCAGGGGCGGGCCGTCTGGGGTGCGACGCGCAGAGCAGGGAAGCGAGGACCTTGCCCGCAAACGCAGTGACCCCCCCCCCCATGTTAAGTACGCATCCTGTGGCACAGGCCTGAAAGGGACTCTTCACGGGACAGAGATGATCCGCCCGCAGTGAGCTCTGATGGCTTCCTCTCTTTCCCTCTCGACTGTATTCTCTTCCTTGGTGTCGGTTCTGAACAACGCTGCTTGCACTTCACCGGACGGATCGCCGGGCCCCACTGCGGGGATTTGCAGCGGGAGGAGGGGTGACGACGCGGGGCAGGTGAGCTTGGAGGGAAGGCGCACCCTCCAGGCCTGGCTCTGCGCTTCCCCGAGCACCAGCGCGCTGGGGGGGGGGGGGGGGGGGGGGGGGGGGGGGGGGGGGGAGGACGAGTGTCACACACCGCCCGCCATCCCGCTGGGCTGGGCTGGTCCCCCCCCCAAATGCCCCCCCAGGCTGAGCTCGGCCTCTGTCGTGTTTTGCTTTGCCTTCAGAACATTCCAGCAAACTCCTTTAGCTCAAATACCACACCTGGGTGGTGGCACACTCAGGGGACATATTCAGCAGGGGGTGAAGAGCCCTGTCCTGACGCCCAAGGGTGGCCTGCTCCCAGCCACTCCTCTGTCCTGCGTCCCGCTCTGGACCCCCTGGGCTGCCCGTGGCCCAGTAACAGAAGGGGACACTTCACAGCCCGCCCTGCCTGACCAGAGGCCGCGGCACCTTCCCAGCGGGGAGGTACTCTCTGAGCGTCCTCACCGCCCACAATGCACCTGCCCTCTCCACTCACCCCTCCGCCCCCGCCCTCCACCCGTTTTGCATTGTGTTTTCTGAAGAGCCTCCAAAGAGGAAACAAAGCTTTTCCTCGGGAGTCCAATCCAACCCACAGGTCCTGACTTTTCACCCTTCGTGTCCCCAAGGCCATTTGCGCTCCCTCCGCTGCTAGCCCGCCCCAGCATCGTCCCTCATCGGGCTTTGCCATCGGCCACTCTCCACTCCACACCCCCTTCAGGGGCCTCTGCTGAGCCCTGGAGGCTGACCTTGCACTTCACTGGGGGTCTGTGTGCTTGGCCAATCGGAGGTGCGAGCGGAGAGGGGTAAGGTGCCTCCTGCCCCTGCACTAGGGTCTGGCCTGCTGCTGGTCCCCACCTTCCCCCTCGGGTCCTCCAGCTCCTCCGGCCTCGGAGTGCAGGTAACTGGGTGCCGCACTGCCCCTCACCTGCCCCACCCCCATGGAGAGCCCCGTCTTTAACTGAGTACCCCCGTTTGCGGGCACTGTCTGTCCTTGGGGACTCTGGCTGACTGGCACGCCCCACACACTCCCTTCTGCAAACAACAGCAGAACAGTCTTTTTAAAACCTAAATCTGGGGGCACCTGGGTGGCTCAATGGGTTATGCGTCCGACTTCGGCTCAGGTCATGATCTCGCGGTTCATGGGTTCGAGTCCCAGCAGGCTCTGTGCTGACAGCTCAGAGCCTGGAGCCTGCTTCAGATTCTGTGTCTCCCTCTCTCTCTGACCCTCCCCTGCTCACACTGTCTCTCTGTCTCAGAAATAAATAAAACATTAAAAAAATTTAAAACCTAAATCTGGTCCAGTCCCTCCCTTCCCATCAGTGGACTCCCACGGTGCCGAGCAAACAAACAAAAATCTTTATGACCATCTACAACAGCGCGTTAAATTGCCAGTTGCAGCCCCTTAGGCGGTCAGGAGGTTAATTGCACAGGTTGCATTTCTTTCCTTTATTTTTTTCTCCTCCTTTTGATGACAGTAGAGCAGAGTAGGCAGAATAGAAAACACCAGCACTCAGGGCTGGGAGCCCAGGTCAGGTGGTGGGTCCGGGGTCAGGTAGTGGGTCCGGGGTCAGGTGATGGGTCCCAGGTCAGGTGATGGGTCCCGGGTCAGGTGGTGGGTCCCGGGTCAGGTGGTGAGTCCGGGGTCAGGTGGTGGGTCCCGGGTCAGGTGGTGGGTCCCGGGTCAGGTGGTGGGTCCCGGGTCAGGTGGTGGGTCCGGGGTCAGGTGATGGGTCCTGGGTCAGGGGATTGGGTGCGACTTTTGGTAACTCACCAGCTAGTGGCACCGGGAGGTGAAGTCTCACTGGGTTGTGAGGTGCCCAGTGCTGGGACCCCTGAGCTTCCCTGGCCTCCTCCCCCTCGCTTCCACCTCACCCCCACGTCCACCTGCCTCACAGCTTCGACTTCCTGTCAGTGCCCCAAACCCACCCGCTCTTTCCCTCCTGGGGTCTTGCATTTGCTGTTCCCTTGGCCGGGACTGCCCTTCCGTTTGCTCTTCCCAAGAACTCTTCTCACCTCCTCAGAGAGGCCCTCCCTGGTTGGCCAAGCTGAAGCAGCTTCCCTCTGTCTGTCCCCGTCACAGGACATCGGGTCCTGGGAACCTCCAGAGGAAATGAAAGCTGCTGGGCGGGTAATATTAACCGTCCCTGGCACTTTCCCCATGAGCAGTTACGATGTCCCTTTACCCCCCTCCCCGCTCCTCCCCACTGGAATATACGCTCCCGGAAGATGGGCTCTTGCCGCTAGCTAACTGCTCGAGCGCTAACACCAGTACTGGGGACACAGTGATTTCTCGATCAACGCCCGCCGGGTAAACGAGTGGACGGACCGCTCCTGTGACCGGGAACAGGGAGGCAGAGCTGGGGCTGCCTTGCGCGTCTGGCGACCCTGCGTGGGGGCTGGGACGCAGGGGGTGCAGGTGAGGGTGGCTGAGGGTCCTCGAGCCTCAGACTTCGGCCCGCTCTGGGGCCTGCTCGCCTCAGCGCCCATGGCTTGTAGGCTCTCGCACAGCCCTGAGCTGAGCTGGAGCTCCCTCGGGTCCCTGCTCCGGGGACAGGTCCCTTCCTGTGGCGGAAAACGCACCAGGAGAGCCCCGTCCCGGCTCTGCGGTGCCCAGGCTGTCACCAGACACGCTCCTCTTTGCAGCTCCGCCTTCAGCTGAGAACTGGGATGAGAGTAATACGGTGGGGACTGAGTGAGGCAGCGCGCTCTGCGGTTGGCCTGAAAGACTGACGCGCAGTGTGACCTTGACAGTGAGGCGTCCCGAATTGGGGGCCGAGCGGGTGCCCGCTGGCTCGGCCCATTGAAGACGTAGCTCCTGGTGCCCGCTGGCTCGGCCCGTTGAAGACGTAGCTCCTGGTCCCACGATGGCTTGTCCGTGACATGTCAGTGGCGGTTCCTGAAATGCCACCGTCTGGACCCCCTCACCTGGGGGTCCCTCTCCCGAATCCTCTTCTGTACAGCAAATGCCTTTGGGAAAGGCTGTGCGCGACGGGGCTGTGTCTCGCGGTGGAAGAGAGTTTTTCTTGAAGGCGGGGATAATGCAAAGGGACAACGGGTGACAGGAGGGAGTGCTGACACGGGAGAGCATGCGGGACGGCTGGCCTCGACTTCTAGAGGTAGGGGAGGCCCTAATCTTAGCCCATCCAAATGCATTCCCGCAGACTGAAGAAGCTCTGGAAGGTATGGCTCACTATGCAGCAGGGTGGAAACGTGACTAATCCATAGGTAACCCTGAACGAGAGGAATTTGCGAAATGGGCCACCAAAGCAGAATCCTTAGCTGCATCTGGCTCCATCAATCTAAACAAACCGTGCAGCTCCAGAATGTGGTTGGCCGCATCCACGGTACAGAAAGTTCGCGGATGCTTCCTGTGTAGCTCACCACTCCCTGGTGAGGGCACGATCAATATCTCTCTATGAAGGGGACATAGGCCCTCCACGGAGAAACACAAACTGCCAGCAAAACATAAACACAGGAAAAAATGCATCTTCACCAGTAATCCAAGAGATACACGTGAAAAAAGTGGCACTTACAACCTGCCACATGGCAAAAAAACTGCCAAAAAAGTTGACACATTTCAGAAAGTGCTAATACTCAGTCCTGACCAGGACACTGGAATGTGGGGACGGAGATTCATTGGTGGCAGGGATCCCGATTAATATAATTTTTGGAGGACACGTTGGTCAAAAAAATCAAATCTGAAAATACCCCTTGACGTGGAAATCTCACTTTTCAAATGTATCTTTAAGAAATAGTAGGATGGGGGCGCCTGGGGGGCTCAGTCGGTTGAGAGTCCGACTTCGGCTCAGGTCATGATCTCACGGTTCGTGAGTTCGAGCCCCGCGTTGGGCTCTGTGCTGACAGCTCAGGGCCTGGAGCCCCTGCTTCAAAGTCTGTGTCTCCCTCTCTCTCTGCCCCTCCCCCACTGACACTGTCTCTCTCCCCCTCAAAAATAAATAAACATTAAACACTTTTAAAAAATAACTGCTATTAATTTATTTGTTCTTGGCACAGAAAGAAGTACACAATATATTGTTCTGTTTGAAAAGGCTCTAGAAACAACCCAGGTGTCCATCAATGGATGCATGGGTCTGCAAAATGTGATAGAATACTGTTCAGCCTTTAAAAGGAAGGAAATCTGTCACGGGCTACAATATGAATGACCCTCAAGGACATTCTGGCTCATGAAAGAAGCCAGTCACAAAAGGACAAATATTGCATGATCCCACTCATATGAGGCCCCTGGAGTGGTCAAACCCACAGAGCCAGAAAGTAGAGGGGTGGGTGCCAGGCGCAGTGGGAGGCGAGTGGGGAGTTGGTGTTTAATGGGGACAGAGTGTCAGTTTGGGGAGATGGACATTTCTGGAAACAGACCACGGTGATGGCTGCACGACAGTGTGAGTGTACTCAATGCCACCTAGCTGTACACTTAAATGGTTAAGATGGTCAATTTTATGTTATATGTTTGTAGTCACAAGTTTTTAAAAGTCTCTAAAATAGTATGTATCATGTGTTTTCATTTTTGTAACATAGCAAGAAATTGTTAACCACGATGGGATTATGAATGAGTTTTTCTTTTTCTTTTTTTAAATACCTGTCTGTATTTTCTGATTTGAGGGCAGTGAGAGCATTTACTACTATGCTAATAAAAAGACTAATTAAAAAAATAAAATACAAAGTTGTACAATCAAACGATATTTTTTTCTGGTTATAAAAGTAGCCTACATTCATTGTAGAAAATCTGGAAAAGTGAATGCTAGAAAAAGATCACTTGGTATCCCATTATTCAATGTAAATACTTTTATTTTTTAAGTTTTTAATGTTTATTTATTTTGGAGAGAGAGAGCGCATGAGTGGGGGAAGGGTGGAGAGAGAGATGGAGACACAGAATCGGAAGCAGGCTCCAGGCTCCAAGATGTCAGCACAGAGCCTGACGCGGGGCTCGAATCCACAAACCTCGAGATCATGACCTAAAGCTGAAGTCGGTCGCATACCTGACTGAGCCACCCAGGCGCCCCTCTAATGTTTTCTAGAAACATATTTTCTTTACATAATCATATATAGAATAACTCCTATATAAATTTTTCATCCTGCTTTTTTTCACTGTAACTTTTATCAAACATTCTTGTGAAAACCCAATTTAAATAGATAAATGCTATTCCACTGCACAGACGGGGCACTGTTCACTATCACTTTCCTTTGTCTGGACATTCAGTGGTTTCTAATTTTTCTCAGCTGTAAGCAACGTTGGGAAGAACAGGCTTGTACAGACATCGGCCGACAAACCCAATCATTTCTTTGTGATCAGTTTCTGAAAGTTGACTTACAGACCGAAAAGCGAGGCCTATATTGCAAGGCTGCTTTCTGGAAATGTGTGTCTCTCCAACAGGGTTACAGCTTAAAATATCCTTGTCAGATGGACGAAAACGACACGTTCTCCTTTGTGTTCTTCCACCAGTGGTGACGTTAGAAATTTCCCTGTGCAGAATGTAAGCTGGTGCAGCCCCTCTGGAAAACAGTGTGGAGGTTCCTCTAAAAATTAACAATACAACTCCCCTATCACCCAGCAATAGCACTGCTAGGAATGTACCCAAGGGATCCAGGAGTGCTGATGCATAGGGGCCCATGGACCCCAATGTTCACAGCAGCACTCTCCACAACAGCCAACACATGGAAAGAGCCTGAGTGTCCATCAACGGACGAATGGATCAAGAAGATGTGGTTTATCTATACGATGGAATACTACAAGGCAATGAGAAACAATGAAATCTGGCCACGGGTAGCAACATGGACGGACCTTGAGGGTGTTATGCTGAGCGAAATAAGTCAGGCAGAGAAGGACAGATACCGTATGTCTGCACGTATAGGAGGATTAGGAGGAACTTAACGGAGGACCATGGGGGGAGGAAGGGAGGAAATGGTGGGGGAGGGGGAGGGAGGCAAACCATGAGAGACTCTTGAATGCTGAGAACACACTGAGGGCAGATGGGGGGGAGGGGAAGGGGGAGATGGACATGGAGGAGGGCACTTGTGGGGATGAGCACTGGGTGTTATATGGAAACCAACTTGACAATAAACTATTAAAAAAAAAAAAAAGAAATTTCCCTGCGTAGGCACTGGCCATTTGCATGTTCTGTTTACGTCTTTTTTTCCACTTGGGTCACTGGTTTCCTTACTGTGTTTTGAAATGACAAGGGATTCCTCCCTGAGTCTGCCGAGTGGCTAGTGTCAGGCTGGCGTGGCGCCAGCCCAGTGCTCTCGGTATTTTCACGTCCGTCCGAGACTCTTGCACAGACCCCCTGCTTACCTGTGACGCCTGCCCTGTGGGCGCCAATCAGTGGTCACTTCTCAGCCCCACTGCTGGCTCCCTGTGGTTTGCTTGGGGCCCGTGAGAGCTAGTGACTCCCCGGACTACCGGGCTAGGCGCCCCGGGGAAAGGGGATGGGGACTTCAGGTGCAAGGGTGGCCTAAAGAGCACATACTAAACCTCGAGGACTTGAACCACGCAGGAATGACTCACCAACTCCCTGTTAGGCATCAACATCTGCTCGCCGGAGCAAGGAGGGGCCAGATTCCACTGGGAAGGTGATTTTGGGAAGGTCTTCGCTTTTGCACGTGAATTCAATTCCTTCCATTGAACCTTGGCTCTGGCATTTTTGTCTTATAATTTCCATCTGTCACTTTGATTTGGTTCTCAGGCGTATCCATTCTGCTATCCCGGCTTGGTTGGGCTTTTCACGATCACTGTTAACTCTTACATTTTTGAACGTTCTTTCCTGTTCTCTGAGTGCTCCTTTTTCATAATGGTTAGTTCTTGTTTTATAGGCTTGCTATTCCCGTGGTAACAACGACAGGGCCTACGTCACAGAGAAGTTGTGTGTCTTACGTGAAGCTGAGGCTGTAAAGCACTTAAAATAATGCCCAGCATATAGAAAATACTCATAAATGTGAGCCCTTAGGGCCAAGCCTGGCGTACAACAAGCACTTAATGCAAGTTACCTGATGTATTAGCAGCATTCATAGAAGCTTTTCCAAGAAAGCTTGGGAGCTCAGGGGCTGTGTCAATGGCCTGGGGTGCATTGCTTGGCCCCCCGCCTCACAGTAAAGTTGAGGGAGCCACCCAGAGCCTGCTTTCACCTTTCATTCCCCAAGGCCGTGCCTCAATTGCCTCGTGAGACCATTGGTTCAGAGCTTTCCATTCAGGACCCCTCAGAGGTTATTTTGGCCAAATGTTTGGTGCAGAGGGGAAAACGGACCCACAGAGTATAGCGACTTGCTCTGATCTCTGCAGCCAGAGACAGGACAGGACTCCCGGTGTCTGGTTCCCAGCCCCACTGGCAGGCAGGCACAAACCCGGCCGCACAGCTCACACTCCGACCTTGTTTCCTCCCAGTGACGGTGGCTCCTTCTGCATGGTGGCCTTCAAGGGGAGGGGCAGCCTCCCCTCCCGCTGGGCGGGTGTGAGACGGATTCCCTTCTTATTTACAACATGGCTAGTTTGAGCCCGTGTCACATCTTTGTCCTGACGCCCCCCCACCCAACAGTGGGCTGGCATGCTTGGCCCCACCCCAGGCCTGTGCCCGTTCGGCTGCTGGTCACCACCTGGCCGTCCAGAGCCACGCCCTTTGTTCTTTGCTCCCCTAGGCCCAGGTGCAGCGGAATCTTCCAGAGGGCGGTAAGGACAGGAAGGACCGAGTGACGGAAGTCACTGAAGAGACGAATGCCAGGCGTCACTGCAGGAGGAGCACTTCACCTGTTTCCTGCCCTGGGAGTGGCTTGGCGACCGATGCCCCCGCCCATCCCCCCAGGCTCCCACCCCACACCTTGTTAGGGGACCCTCTCCTACCTCCCCTTCCCAGGGTCTCAGAGCCTCCCCAGTTCCCACTGCCCTGTCATTCTCTGGAACCCAGGCACCGCCTCCTGCCGGCTGTGTGATTCCTAGGAAGCGACTTCTCCGGGCCTCTGGTTTCCCATCTGTAAAATGGGCCGAGGAGGAGGGGGTTTTGGGGGTTAAAGAAAGTCACCTGTTTAAAGGGATGAGCACAGCGCTGGGTTAGGGTTCGGGTTCGGGTTCGGGTTAGGGTTCCCCTCGCCAGGGGACTCTTTCCAGCCAATGGGCCCTTGAAGTCGTATCCTCTGCAGAGTTGCCGAGCGCCCCCAAGAGGAAGGCTTCCTTGTCTCCTGACCCGCGGGGCCAGGGCCAGCTTGGGTGAGGATCAGGCGCTCGGCCCGCAGAGGCAGGGTGAGCGCAGCACCGGGAGCTTGGGCCTGGTGAGGACTGCTCATCCCAGGGGCTGCAGGCTGGGCTGAGGTCTGGGACGGGCTCTGCCTCCGCCAGCCGTGCTGGCTGCATCCTGATTCCCTACCGGCGGAGCCTCCCGGAGCCGCAGGGAAGGGCCCGGGTCGCCGGGGAGGAGCGGCCTGGGGAAGCAGGAGGGCACCCGCTGGCCCCGCGCCGAGCTGCGCGGCCTGGGGCAGGAGAGAGCAGTCTCTGGAGGGAGGTGGGTCTGAGTTCTAGTTTCGCCTTTGCCGCTGCATTCGCTGTGTGACCTTGCGTGAGCTGCTTCCCCTCTCTGGCCTCAACTTTCTTTTCTGTGAAATGGGAAGAGTCAAGATGTGCACGCGCGCCCCGGGTCACAGCCCCGGGCCTGGCCCGCAGCAGACCCCGCCCTCCTCCCTGTCTCGGGGTGCGCGGCAGCCAGGCGGCCAGCGTAGACCTGGCACACAGGAAGTCCCACCTCTTTCTCCGCCCACCTCTTCAGCAGCCCGGGGCTGCTCGGGGTTGGGCCCGACGACCGGGTTTCGGCGCGCGGGCCGCGTCGCCCTGCACCGCTCACCCTCCCTTCCAGCCCGGGGGCGCCGGCCTGTCCCCTGCGGTGGCCGCGGGCGGCGCCTCACGGGGCGGCAGGGGAGCGCGGAGCGTTTCCTCCGTCACAGAAAGTTCTCGCGGAGCGCGCTGCCCTCGATTCCCGTCCGACCTCGCCCAGAGGCGGGGCGCGGCCGGGGTCGCTGAGGTGCCTGAGAAAGGGTCCCGCCCCCCCCCCCCCCCCCCCCGGCCGGGGTCGCTGAGAAAGGGTCCCGCCCCCCAGAACTCACGCACGCACCCATCCTACACTAATCAGGACCTTCTCGGTGGAGCACATCGGGACCCTGACCCTGACCCTGACCCCGACCCCGACCCTGACCCCGACCCCGACCCCGACCCTGCTTCTCAGAGCCTCCCGCGCTCCAGAAACGTCTGCCTCAAGAGACTGGAAGCGATGTCGCCCTAACCAGGCGAGACTTAAGTCCTCCCTCCCTGAAATCCCACGCTGGTGAGCAGCGCACCCCGAGGCCGTCTGGTCTCTTCCTGGTCCGTCCTCGTCCGGACAGCAGTGCCCGTGCTGGGAGGACGGAAGGGAGCGGGAGGGGGAGGGAGGCGCCCCTTCTCTTCCCCGGGGGAGCTGAACCACAGCCGCGTGCGCGCGCATCCCCTCGGCTCGCTGCAAGGGAGGCTGGGGAGACGAGCGTTCTTGGGGGCAAAGCCGTGCTCTGCTGAAACCGAGTTCTGGGACGGGACGGACAGGGGTCTGAGGACTGACCGTCTTTGCCCCAGAGAGACGAGCGTGAAATAAATGAACACACACATAAGTGGATAAACCTTCAAACATTCTTGGGAGGAGAGGTACACAGTGCAGGGAAAACATATCAGGAGGTCAGGAGGGCTTCCCTGAGGAAGTGACATCTGAGCTAGCAGGAAGAGCGTTCACAGCAAAGGAACAGGGGCAGCGGTGGGTGCAAAGGCCCTGTGACCGGAGGAAGCATAACACCCTTAGGAAACTTAAGAAGGCCCGGTCCACAAGACGACACACAGAAATCTACGGCCGGGGCGGATGACGTCCCGAGAATGGCCCTTAGAAGGGAGCTCCGTGGGGTTGGGAGTCACATATCTGCTCTGTTCCAGGCACGTTTCCAAGGTTTCTGTGTGTATTAATTCATTTAATCCTTGATCAACCTGTGAAATAGCTACCCATGCCGGTTCTCGTCTTCAGAGAGCAGATGCCAAGAACAGGTTAGATGCGCAAGAGGCTTGCGGGGCGGTGCCTGCGGAGGATGGAGGGAAGGAGGTGGGGCGGGAACAGGCAGGGAGAGCCCGGGATCTGGGTGCGGGGCTGGTCCCGTGAAAGGAGAGGGGGAGGAGGGAGGGCCGGGCAGGGAGGGCCTGGGGTGCAGTGCAGCTGGGAGACAACCAGGCCACACTCGGTGGAATCAGGCCCCAGGGACCAGCCTGCCCGGGGAGCGGGGGAGGAGCGGGGGTCGGGCAGGAGCGGCGGCCTCAGCACCTAACGTCCTGGCTTCTGTCCAGCGGCTGCTGGAGGCGGTCAGTCAGGGCTCCGCGCGCAGCCCTTTAAGAGACACTGAGCGGGACACGGCAGGCCGAGGCGCGGCCATTGTCCCCACGTCGCAGGTGCCGTGCCAACAAGGGGAAACACAGCCCCTCGAGTCACAGGGTGTGAGCCCAGGCAGGTCCGTCCAGAGCCCTTGCTCTGACTGAGGCGGGGCTGTCCCTGGGTGGGGACACGGGGCAGGGGTCGTGTCACTCAGGGCCGCGGATGCCCAGGGCACGTTAGGGCGTAGGCCTTCTGCTGTGGCCGTGGGGGGCCAGTGTGGGCTGTGAGGCAGGACGGCCATCCGGGGCTGACCGCACGCACGACTAGGGGGGAGATGCTGGCGGAGCGTGGGGTGGGTGCCGGGGTGGGGGCGCCGCGGGCTATGATGCGACTAGAGCCGCCCAAACTCATACGTTGCAATCCTAGCCCTCGGCACCTCAGGACGCGTACTGTATGGGAGATACGGTCTTTGGAGAGGAAATTAGGGTAAAGCGAGGTCGTTGGGCCACGCACACATCCCATTAAGGACAGGCGTTCTTTTTTTTTTTTTTTTTTTAATGTTTCATTTATTTCTAGAGGAGAGAGGAGACAGCGTGAGCAGGGGAGGGCCAGAGAGAGAGGGAGTCACAGACCGAAACAGGCTCCAGGCTCCGAGCTGGCAGTCAGCACAGAGCCCGACGCGGGGCTCGAACCCACGAACCGCGAGATCATGACCCGAGCGAAAGTCAGACGCTTAACCGACTAAGCCACCCAGGCGCCCCCAGGCGTTCTTAATAAGGAGAGGAGAGTAGGGCCCAGACCACGTGAGGGCTCGGGGAGGAGGCCACCATCCGCAGAAGGAAGCAAGATGCCGACATCTCGATCCCAGCATCCGGCCTCCAGAGCCGTGAGGGAATCACGCCTGCTGTTTGAGCTGCCCGCTCGGTCCTCGGTCGTGTCACTTGACAGCAGCCTGGCCTTACGTACCCCCGGGGCAGGGGCAGGCCTGGGGGCTTTTCCTGGGACGCTTGGCGACGACTGTGAGGCGTCAAGGGGACGCGTCTGGGGAAGATTTGGAGCCGGGGGCTGGGGGAGGCCGAGGCCGCACACACAGGCCCCGGGCTGGGGGAGCAGAGCCGGTGAGGCCCGCAGGCGTGTCCGAGGCAGGCCCTGCAGGGCCACGTGTCGCGTCCAAGCCCTGCCGCGGCCTCAGCCGGGTGCCCAGCCCCTCAGCCAGGCCTCAGGAGCCCGCCCGGACAGGGCCCCCCCCCCCCGGGGCCGCCTGACCGTGTCATTGGACCCCGCGGACACGCTCCCCTCTGAGCATCACTTCCTCATGTGCAATGCTGACCTCGGGAGTGTTCTGGAGACAAAAAAAGTGAGTGTCTGTGAAGTGCGATGCGTGCACCGCCATGTCATTAACCTAAAAGCTGGAGAAACCAGCAAGGAGGGTCGCCCCCAGACGGGCCTGGAAGAAGGATTTGGGGCGAGGATGAGGGCGTTCTGGGCAAGGGTTAGGAGGGGAGGGGCTTCAGGAAGCGGTGCCTGAGAGGAGCCACGCCCACTGCAGACGCACAGCCAGCTGCCAGTGGCCCGCAGGGGACACACCCAATGTCATGTCCCTCACATCTGCTACCAGGGCCACCTGCTGGCCAAACCCTCCCGGAAACCAAAGGGCCCCCCCTTCATGGTCTGTGCAGATGAGCCTCCGGGGGCACAGAGCTGGGCAGAAGGGCAGAGCTCTGGAAGGGCAAACACAGAATGTGTAGCACACAGAAAGGGGGCGCCATTCGCTTCCTTTATGGATACACAAGAGACGAGCATATTATGTACAATCGAGTCATATGAAAACAGAAATGCTGAGTGGAACTGAGGCCGAGCGGGATTTTGCTCTGTATTTCATGCCTTTCTGTGGTGCTTCAACACTAAAACAATGGGCGGGTGTTACTTTTAAAAGAATTACTCAAGGGACGCCTGGGTGGCTCAGTTGGTTAGGTGCCCCACTTGATTTCAGCTCAGGTTGTGATCTCACAGTTTCTGAGATCGAGCCCTGCGTCGGGCTCTGCACTGATGGTGTGGAGCCTGCTTGGGATTCTCTCTCTGCCTGTGTGTGCGCGCTCTCTCTCTCGCTCGCTCTCTTTCTTTCACGATAAATAAACTTAAAAAAAAAAAAAAAAAAGAATTACTCAAATGAATGGCCTGGATGGCAGTACAAGAGACTTGGGCTGGAACCCGTAAGGGGACAGAGTCTACACCCGTGTTTCCATCCACAGCGTGGCCACTGATTCATAGGCTTCCTTATGTTTTCCGGCTGAGCACGCCCGGAACGCCTCCTCTCCCAGGGAGCCCGGACAGACGCTTCTCAGCAAAGGCACTCCCTCCTCCAAGTGGAGCTCCTTACTGCCCAGTTAGAGCTTACTTACCTCCTGCACCGCCATCGTCCTGCTGCCCGGGGGACCGTGTGCCAGGTCCCTGTCCCCCAGCGTTGCCCGGTGCTCATAACTGCCCCTCCTCAGTCTCTCGACTCTTCCAATGCCTTTCCCCATCTATTACCATATGTGCACCTCCGACAACACTGGGAGGTAATTAAGACGGGGGTCGTGGCACCCATTTTATAGATGAGCAAACGGAGGCTCTGATGGGCAAACGAACTTGCCCCATGCCGCTCTCAGCTGGCTAGAGGACTCTACCAGGACTGGAGGCCAGGCTGCCATAAACACAGCCCCGCTGGGCCGAGAAGCGGGCTGCCTCCCAGTGTGGAATTCTGGCAGATGCCAGACAGACCACCATTCGCGGCAGAGACGGGGAGGAGGGAAGCCGAGGAGCCCTCTGTCCCCCAGAGCTGCATCTGTGTCCTCGAAACAGGGAAAGCGGGAGCCCCTGCCCTAGAGGCGAGCCCCATGTCCGTCCCTGGGGCCTTTGCATCCCGTCAGGGCTGGACAGGCACCAGGGGCTCAGGGCCTTTGCTATGGGACACGGTGAACAAGGAGGGAAGGAATGAATTCAGAGGGAAAGTATGTGGGAGGTTTTCATCGCCATGATGAGAAATATTTCTTTCTCTTTGCCGTCTGTTTGGGAGAATACTACCTGGGTTCTTTTCCTTAGTAACAGATTCTCCTCCCGATATGGGCAGAGTCGTTCTCCTTAGATAGAGCCGTACGTAGCTGCGCAGGTGGCCATTAGCTACTTAGGCTACCCGTGTTCCCCCATTCTCTCATTCATTTATTTATTTTGTCAACACAGGTTTCCTGAGGCCCTACTACCTCCGGGGCTCTGGGCCACGGAGGATGGGCACGTGAGACCTGGCGTAGCCTGGAGGGAGGAGAGAAGGTTTTAATGGGACTGTGTCCCCAGGGAAGGTAAGTGTGGGCTGACAGCTGAAAGATGATCGCCATTCACCAGGCCAAGGTGGGTGCTGGAGGCAGGAGGGGACTGAAGCGGAGAGAAGTCACCCTGTACATAGGCGGCCCCTGGAAACTCGCTTGAGGGCGCTCTGGGTCTCTCTGGGGAAACATCTTCTAATTGCTCCAGTGGCCAAGTCCTTAACTCATTTGGGGTAAGTCCCTCAGTCCTGTTAATTGCTCTGAAGCCGCCCTTTTTGCTGACCTTTTTGCTTTAAGTCTTTCAGAAATTCATTATTTCGACAACTGAGCACTTACTGCGTGCCTGATGCTGGAAAAAGGAAGGAAACAGGTGAATAGGTGGAGCTTACATCCTATTGGAGGAGACAAAAACAAATAAAATATAAACTATAGCAGCGGAACAGCACACGCGACGGCTCTGGGGTAGGACTGTGTCTGGTGTGTTTGGGGAACTTCAAGGAGGCCACTGTGGCTGGAAAGATGTGAGCAAGGGGAAAGCGGCAGAGAGTCAGTGCAGATCCCGTACGGCATTGCCGGCTGCGATGCTGGGAAGCCCTGGAACGTTCTGACGTCAAGGAGAGACATGATCTGACTCAGGTTGTAACAGGGGCACCTTGGCTATCCTTCGGTCCCCCCCCACCCCCAGTTTTATTGAGACATAACTGACACGCAGCACTGTATGAGTTTAGTGAATACAGCATAACATGGACTCGCAAATGTTCTGAAATAATTACCGTAGTACGTTTAGTTAGCAGCCATCATCCCATATAAATACAAAAAAAAAAAAGTAAAGGAAAAAAAAAGAAAAATGTCTTTCTTTTTGGTGGATCCGGTGAGATCTTGGGATCCACTCTCGTGATCACTTTCCTGGCTGTCACACAGCACTATAGTACCTTATGTTGCACGTGGCTTCCCGGGACTTAGTTCTCTTACACCTGGAAGTTCTGTACCTTTTTTTTTTTTAAATGTTTTATTGATTTCTAGGAGAGAGAGAGAGACAGCGTGAGCAGGGGAGGGTCAGAGAGAGAGGGAGACACAGAATCTGAAACAGGCTCTAGGCTGTGAGCTGGCAGTCAGCACAGAGCCCGACGTGGGGCTCGAACCCACGAACCGCGAGATCATGACCTAAGCGAAAGTCGGACGCTTAACCGACTAAGCCACCCAGGCGCCCCCTATAAGTTCTGTACCTTTTGACTCCCTTCTCCAATTCCCTCTCCCCCCCGCCCTCTGCTTCTGGGGTCGGATCTCTTTTTCTACGAGGTTTTTTGTTAGTTTTTAGCATTCCAGAGAAGTGAAGTCCCACCGTATTTACCCTTCTCTGCTTTTCAGTTTCTGACCAGCTATGTGCTGAAGCTGCTGTGGATGTGCTTCATCTGTGGCACTGGTGTCCCCTAACCGCCCGCACCCCTGGCCCCAGCTGGGCACACAGGGAGGGCCACGTGAGCTAGGGGCAGGCACTGGCCGGGACTCAGGAGCCCAGACACCCAGCACCCAGAGAGCAGGGACCGCTCCTGGCTCTGAGCGCTGCCTGGCAGGGTCCTGGGAATGCCCTCCATCTCGCAGGCCAGGGCGGGAAAGGGTGTCAGCTTCTCAGAAGGGCTCTGCCCACGTGTCCCTGTGTTGCCCGGAAAATGCCCTCCCTGGGCAGGTGGACGGGCTCGGCCTCACCCCCTCCTCTCTCCTTACCAGCCGAGCGACCCCGGGCGGATCCCGCAGGAGTGTGGGTTAGAGGGAGCAGCCGGGTGCGGGGTCTCGCCCTTCCCGCGGGCCGCGGCGGCCTGAGGGTGAAGCCCAGCTCGGTCCTCAGGAAGGCGGCCCAGACCACCGAGGCCACGGGTTCGGGGCAGGGGCCCCATGCGCTCAGCCCGTCCGGGAGGCCGGGAGGCTGGGAGGCTGGGGGGCGGCGCCCCGAGCGCGCCCTTCCCCGAGGGCGGCCGCGATCGCCCAGCAGGAAGACCGTACCGTGTTTCTCCAGCGGCGCGTCCCCGGGGGAACCCCCGCTTCGCCCGGCCCACAGCGGGGGGCCAGCGCGGGTGCCGCAGCGGAGGTGGCAGTGGGGGTGGAGGCCACACTGGCCCCGGCGGCCCCACGGCGCCCGCCCTCGCCGGGACCCCGTTTCTCGCGGGGCCCGCGGCCAGTCTCCCGTCCTCACCTGGGGGCCGAGCTGCGGAAGCGACTCCCGCGGACGGCGCGAGGCCGCTGCCGGGGCGGGGGGAGGGGGAGTGGCCGGAGACCCCGGGTTGCGCGCGGCCGACGGCTCCCGCAGCCGGAGCGCGGCGCCGGGGGAGGGGCGGGGCCGGGGCCAGGGCGGGGGCGGGGGCGGAGGAGGGGCGGGGCCGGGCCGGGGCGGGGCCGGGGCGGGCCGGGGCGCGTGACGCGCGGCGCGGGCCAATGGGGCGCGCGGCCGGGGCCGAGCCTCCTGCGAGCCTTCGCGGCGCCCGCGGCGTCACGTGAGCCGCGGGGAGTGAGCGCAGAGCGAGCGGCGGCGGGCGAGTGCTCGGCCGCAGCGACCCGCCGGCCAGCGGGCGAGCGAGCCAGCGTGGGACCCGCGGCTGGGCCCGCGGCCGCCGCCGGACCGGGAGCCAGGCCGCCGCCCCCCGCCCAGCCCCCGGGGCCTCAGCACCGCCGGGGCCTGGCCGCCAGCCGGGCGTGCGCCAAGTTCAGGTGGGAGAGGCTCTGGGAGGCCGGACGGCCGCGCGGACGCGGCTCCGGGAGCCCAGGGGGCTGGTCGGGACGCGCGTGGGGCGGCGGGGCGCCGGCGGGGCTCTGGCGGGGCGGCCGGGTGCCCGCGCCGCTGCCGGAGGAAACGCCGAGGAGCCGGGCGAGCCGCCGCGCGGGGCCCGGGGTCGGGCGAGCCCGCGGGAGAGTGACCCCCGTGCCCGTCGGCGCTTTCCCCGCGCGTGTCCGGGCCGCTGCCTCGGCGCCTGGCCCCCGGGTCCTGCGCGCCTCGCGAGCCGGCCCTCCCATATGGCGCGCACCGGCGGGGCCCGGCGGCCGGAGCGGGCCGCGGGGGGGGGCGAGGGGGCTGTGGCGGAGGGGTTACTGTCGGTCGCCGCAGCCGTGGCCGCCGGGGAGGGGGCACGGGCCGAGGGCACGGTGCCCGACGGGCGCCGCTCCGGGGCTCTGCCGAGAGGTCTCCCTTTGCCAGGCGCCTCCTACAGGCGCGCGCGGGCACCCGCGCCAGCCCCACGCGCGAGCGTGTCGCGGACACCCCCCGGCACCGCCACACCGCGGCCGCACACGCACAGTCACACGACACGGACTCACACCCGCGCCGCTCACACATCGCTTGCTTCTACTGCCCACGCCGAGTGCCCTGGTGTTTTCCCCTGCACAGTAGCAGGACGATGGCCGCGGGGTGGCAGGGGCAGAGAGGCCCCCCCACCCGCCGTGGCCGTGCGGCCCCCCCCCACTATGGTATTCCCTAAGGAGCCCCCCTCCCAGGTCGCCCGAGGGGCATTTTTCTCGCTCAGTCCCTGGGAAGGTGACCAAAAAAAAAAAAAATCCCCAAATGCTTGAGCCCCTCAAATCACCTTTCCCCCAAGGACCGGGTGGCCCGTGGGAGCCCCCCGCCGCCCTACAGGTGGGAGGACGCCTGGGCTCTGCGACTTTGGTGCCTGCGGGTGGCGCAGGGACCGGAGACTCTTATTTTGAAGGGCGGCCCCCACCCGCCACCCCCGTGATTTGCACGCTGACCCAATGGCAAGCCCTTGGCCGGCGCTGGGCTCGTTATCAATTACATGTTGTTCCTGCAGCCGCTGTGTCCCCGGGAGGATAAACAGCGGGCCCGGCCCGGCCGGGCCGGGGGAGGGGGAGGGGGCGGAGTCCGGCCGGGGCCGGGGCCCGGAGCAGCGCGTCCCCTCCCCCTGCGCGGGCCGCGCTTCTGGCCGAGCCACGTGCCGCCGGCTGCTCCCACAGCCGCTTCTCTGCTCCCAGAGCCGCCGCGCGCCGCGCCGGCCGCCCGGCCCTGCCTTAAGACGCTGCCGCCGGACCCTGGCCGTTCTGTTCCTGGGAGAACCCCCGGCCCCTACCCCCTGCCTGACTTCCCCAAGCGCCCCTCCCTCCACCCGCAATTTTCTGCCGGGTCCTGTTTTGGAGTCTGGCGTGGTGGCCGACTGGAGCGTCAGAACAGCTTGTATTTTGGTGGGGAGGTAAATAGAAAATAAAGTACACAAACCCCGTAACCAACATCCTCGCCCCCTGGTACCAAAGGGTGGAAGAACACAGTGTGGGATGATTTAACGGAGGGGTCAGGGGAGAGCCAGCGACTTCGGAGCTGAGATCTAAGTAAGGCCCTGCCACTTGGAGTGTTAGGGGAAGAGGGAGCGCAGTCAGGGTGGAGTGGAGCAGGAGAGGGGCGGCCTGGGCGAGACGGGCAAGGCCCACGTGCCTGGGTAAGATGGGGTCACCTAGCCTAGGGAACTTAGAGGTTTTCTCCTACCTTCCCTATTGTACTTACCCCCCCATTTCTTTTTATACCATTTCATCTGTGGATATCTAAGTATCAGCTACAATACCGTCGTCGCACTTAAAAATATGAACACTAACTGCTTACTATCGTGTGATATTCAGTTGGTGATCACATTTCAGGGGGAGAGTTTTAAGTGGACAAGAACATGGCCTGATGGCCTCTTACCACTAGCTAAGGCCTGTTCCTAGGTTCTAGGAAGGCTGAGATTTGGGGAGAGCAAGGACTTGCCCAAGGCCTCTCTGATTCCTTAGGATCACATCACAAGGGCACAAGGACCACGTGTTCACCTGTTTGGAGGTTAACCCTAACGGCCGGTACTGACCAACGCCCGAGTGCATCCCAGCCCCTCTAGGAAGTGTTCACCTTGTGTTAGCCCATTGAACTCTTTCAGTAGCCTGGGAGCTAGACGCCACTGGCAGCATCCCTAGCCAACAGACCAAGATACAGACACAGAGAAGTTGCGCCACCTGCCCGAGGTTGCCCAGCTAAGCTGCAGAGGCCAGAGCAGAGGCCCCCACTCAGAGAGTGGGCGAAAGCCGGGGGGGGGGGGGCAGGGCCCAGTGTGGGCTCTGCACAGCCTCGTTGCTCTTCACATCATCTGGCACTTCTCTTCCTTCCTAGCACCTGATTTGGTGAATAGCATGTATTTTACAACTTCCAGTTTTCAATCCTTTTAAATTGAGTATTTAAAATTAAAGAGCCAGATAACCTCCTGGCAAAACTGCCCTGGGGTACAGACCTGCCGGAGACAATCCACCTTGCCTTAGTTTCCTGGAGCTCCAGGAAGCTTCCTGGATAGGTGAGGAACTGAGGTCACCGGGGCCTGGGATAGATGGGGAGACTGAGATTTGGGGCGAGCAAGGACTTGCCCAGGGTTTTTTGCCCTGATGAGGACTATGGCCCTGACAGGTCTCCATCCGAGGCCAGGCCTGTCGACTCTAAAGTCGTGCCGTGTGCCAGGCCCAGCAGTGGCCCTGGAGACGGGCGTAGGAGTGGGTGCAGGGCGCCAATAGGCAGCAGGCTCTCTGGCCTCAGATGTAGATCGTTCCCTGTTCCCCGACCTCACTGGTCACTGGGCGGGGACAAAGGTCCACGGAAGTGGCTCCATCATAGCCGTACACTGTTGACTCTCCTTGGACACCAGACCTAGCATGGCCTTCGGAGGACACAGATGTCCCCTCTCTTGTCTGTTGATATTCTCTGAGCCCCTCCTGGGCACTAGCTGCCATGCCGGAAGCTGGGAACACAGTGGGGACCCAGCAGAGCAGCCTGCCGTCATGGAGTTCACGGTCTAGTGGGAAGACAGGAGGTAGCTGGGCCTTCCTGAGGTGGTGAGTGCTCCGTGGGGTACGGGCCAAGGGCATCTTATCTCTCATCCCACCAGGGGGTCGCGTAGCCAAATGGGGTAATGGCCGTGCAAGGACCCTGGGACCCGGGTCCACTTTTGCCCGTTTGAGTTATCACTGTGGGGCAGGGCCCTGTCCACCCAGTGGCAAAGCCTCAGGAAAGTGTCTGGGTAGAGTTGAGGGCACTTTGTTCCATCCCTGCCTCTCCCATTTCACAGAAGAGGCAGTTGAGGCTGGAGGAGTCTGAGAACAAGAGGGTGGATGAGCTCTCCCCCTTCAGATGGGGAAACAGCCTGTGAGGTCTTTAATATGGGTCTTTTTTTTTTTTTTTTTTTTTGCCACAAATTAGACTTGTCCGATTAAAATATAGACTGCCAAGTTGAGGTTCAGTCTCAGATCACATAATTTTGTAATATGAGCATATCCCATTTAATGCTTGGGACATACTTACCTTAAACGTTGCTTGTTTTTTTTAAACCTGAAATTCAAATCTGACTGCGGGGCCTGTCGTTTTATTTGCTTAATCTGGCAACCCTACCCAGGCCCCAGTGACACCGGGGTCAGAGGGCAAATGGCCATCCTCCTGCCCCCTTGCAGTGACTCAAGAATGAAGCTGAGGTCAGGTGTCCTCAGAAAGGCAGCCACTCCGATCAGCGGCACGAGGTTCCCCCACCTTGGCCATTTCAGGGTACAGACACCCCCTCACATACTTTCTCGCTCACACGCACTCACAGTCATTCACAGATACGCGCATGCTCTTTCCCAGGATTGTTCTGGAAAACCTGTTTGAAACCAGAAGTACCCCAGATTGTGCAACGGGCTTGGAGAGCGCTCTTTTGCAAACAGGTGGTGCAATTTCGGAAAACACTCTTGCAGACAGACTTCTCCCACGGGATGGGATGGAGACAGGATCCAGGCATTTGGCAACGGGAGGCTGTGGGCAGGCAGCGGGGTGGGGGTGGGGGGCACAGACCCACGAGGGGGCAGGTGAACGTGCCGTCCCCCTGACCAGGCCTCCTCTGCTCTTCTCTGCAGCCGCCACCGGCACGGCCAGGCCAGCATGGTGGACCACTTACTTCCAGTGGACGAGACCTTCTCGTCGCCGAAGTGCCCAGTCAGTTATGTGGGCGACAGGCTGGCCGGCGGGCGGGTGTACCACATGCTGCCCTCGCCCCTCTCAGAGGACGACAGCGACGCCTCCAGCCTGTGTTCCTGTGCCAGCCCGGACTCACAAGCAGTCTGCTCCTGCTACAGCGGCGGCCCGGGCGCCGAAGGCCAGGAGAGCATCTTGGACTTCCTGCTGTCCCAGGCCACGCTGGGCGGCGGCGGCGGCGGCGGCATCGGGGCCAGCAGTGGCCCCGTGGCCTGGGGGTCCTGGCGGCGGGCACCGGCACCCGTGAAGGGGGGGCACTTCTGCTTCCCCGCGTTTCCTGTGGGTGAGGGTGACCCTGATGACGTCCCGAGGCCCTTCCAGCCCACCCTGGAGGAGATTGAGGAGTTTCTGGAGGAGAACATGGAGCTGGGGGTCAAGGAGGCCCCGGAGAGCGGCGGCAAGGACTCGGAGGCCTGCGACCAGCTCTCGGCCGGGCCACACAGGGGCCACCTCCTCCATCCCGGGTCCGGTGGGAGAGAGCGTGGCACTCCCCCTGTGGGTGGCGCCAGTGTGGGTGGCGGCCAGAGTCCGGGTGGGGGGCCCACGTCTGACGGCCCCCTGCCCGTGCTGCTGCACATCCAGCCCGTGCAGGTGAAGCAGGAGGCGGGCAACGAGCCCGCCTCCCCTGGGCAGGCGCCGGAGAGCGTCAAGGTGGCCCAGCTCCTGGTCAACATCCAGGGTCAGACCTTTGCCCTTGTACCCCAGGTGGTGCCCTCCTCCAATGTGAACCTGCCCTCCAAGTTCGTGCGTATCGCCCCCGTGCCCATCGCTGCCAAGCCCATTGGGTCGGGACCCCTGGGGCCCGGGCCCGCCGGCCTCCTCATGGGCCAGAAGTTTCCCAAGAGTCCGGCGGCAGAACTCATCAAAATGCACAAATGTACTTTCCCCGGCTGCAGCAAGATGTACACCAAGAGCAGCCACCTGAAGGCGCACCTGCGCCGGCACACAGGCGAGAAGCCCTTTGCCTGCACCTGGCCAGGCTGCGGCTGGAGGTCAGTATGGCAGGTGACAGGCCGGGCCGTGAGTGCGGCCCGCTCGTCTCTGCTCCCCTGGGTGTGTGGTCAAGGCCTGGTTCACCGTTAGATCAGGCTGCCGAGGAAGGGGAGACGGGGCAGGCAGGGAGCGGGCCCAGGGCTCGCACGGCCGCCTGCAGCTTTCCGTGGCCTCTTTGCCTCCCGATCACTGAGCCTCCGGCCACCCGGTCTCCAGTTTCAAAATGACCGGGGCCGACTTGCGGCGGCTCCTGCTGAGGGCGAGGAGCTGGTCCGTGGCCGGAGGGCTCTCGTAGTTGTAACAAGCGCAGCTAAGAATGACAGACGGAGGGCCGTGTGCCAGACGGGGCCGTGGCCATGTGTGCGCTGCTCCCTCCCAGAGCCCCTCAGGGCCAGTACTGCCCTGACAGCTGAGCAAACAGGCTCAGGCCAGGTGACTTGCCCAAGGCCACACCGCTTTGTAAACAGGATTTGGGCCCAGAGGGTCGCAGCAGAGGCGTCACATCCTGAAAACCCTGCTTTTCCGACCAGAGGGACCAGCTTCACTGGGAGCTGTCCCTGGACACCTGGGCTGGGCCTGGTCCTTGCTCCCCTGGGGGTATGTGAAGGTGCATTTGGGAAGCTGTGAGGGAGGCCCAGGCTGGGGCTGCTGCAGCAAAGCCCTTCCAGACTCTGGTGCGACAAGAGAAGCCAGCTCCCGGAGGGCCAGGCTCTTGCTCCAGGGCTGCTCGGCCCGCGGGTCACCCCCCCGGGGGCCCCCAGATCACCTCTCGGTGGGGGGGCTTGTGCACCTTTCCCTGAAAAGCAGGCAGCCGGGAGCTCACACCCCCAGGGGCCTCCCTGTGGGGACCTGGCTTATGGGGGGGGGGGAAGGGCAGCGTGCGCTACCAGCAGATTCGCGGCCTTACTGCCGTGGCTGCTTTGTGGGTGTGCGTGAGAGAGCGACCTGGCACGCCCGTCTGCGTGCAGCCCTCACACGTGGGCGTGTGGCTGCGTGCGCTTGCTTTCTTCACGTGCGTCTTGGCGTGTCGCGTGGCCACGCGTGCTGTGGGCCTTGTCCGCGCGTGTGCGTCCGTGTGGGTGTGGCCGGCAGGAGGCGGTCTGCAGCTCCTCCGTCAGCCTCACCTGGCAGCTCGGGAGGGCCGGCCCCGGGTTGGGAGGTGCTGGCCACGGCCTCGTTCCAGGGAGGGCTGAGCTGGCCGAGGAAGAGACTTTCCCAAATAGCGTTTTGGGTTACGGAGGCCCTTCCTGATGAAGGGTCTCACGCGGCCGCTGCCCCAAGGCACCCACCAGACGGGCCCACGGGGCTTCCGCAGGACCCTGCACTCTGGCCCCACAGTGCTGACACCCATAGGGTGTCCGCGCTGCTCTCACACCCCTCGCTGACCCCCCTGCCGTAGGTGGTTACGCGGTGTTGGTGGTCAGAGCTTGGGGAAGCCAAGACACTGGGGCCGGAGAGGCAGGAGCTTGACTGTAGAAGGGAGGGGCATTGACCTTGGGTGGGGAGGGGTAGCTGGTGGCAGTGGTGAGGAGCCTCAGCCTAGACCAGCTTCTGACTTACTCTGTGCCCTTGGGGAGCTCCCCCCTGGCCAAGCCTCAGTTTCCCCATCCGTGAAGTGGAGGGCCTGCTCCCTACCTCCCCCCACCAGGACCAGGGGTGCGGGGGTGCTCGGCATGACCCCCTTCTCGTTGGTGGTGCTGGTTCTCACGCAAGGGCAGAGGCGAGTGTCGTTTCAGAGGCGCCCCAGACCCACAGGGCGCCTCGTAGCTGCATTTTCCTCTTGGTGGGGGCGGGGCCGTGGTGGAGTTGGGCATCGGCTCACCCTCCTGCGCGCTCGCTGGCCTTCGGGCATCCCGAACCCCTGGAAATACAGATATGCAGCAGTTGAGCAGGCGGGCCAACGGGCTTTGGTCTGGACAGGACGACGGAAGTGGTGGTGGTGATGACTATCGGGCGCCATGTTCTCTGGCCACTTACTGTATTCCGGGCACTACTCTACGGGGCTCAGAGTGGGAATCCCTTCCACAGATCCCCGTACTTGGTTGCATACGTCCCGCCACGAGGAGCTCATTACTTTATGAGGCTACTCCTGCCTCTTCATGTACTTTGGTACACTTAGATTCCTAGGCAGACTTCTCGCTCTGGCATGATCTGCTGGCCAGCCTCCCTGGGCATGCCTTTCCCACCGGGACAGCTACGGGGCTGGCCGTTCCCTCAGCCTCTCTCCCCGCGCACCCGGGACCGCCATGGCGGGGCGTCCTCTCTCCCCCACGAAGCCGTCAGCTCTTTCAGATGTTGGGCTTCTGGGCTACTAGCAAAGAGCAATAGCTCTGATGCGTGCTCTGAACATTCCAAAGTCACTCATTTAACGCTCCAAATAAGCCCACAAGGTAGGCCTCAGTGTGCCGTCCCCACTTATAAGAGGAGGAATTCGAGGCACAGAACAGTTAAGGAAGTTCTCCTTGGTCACGCAGCTAGTGAGCGGCAGAGTCCGGAATCCAACCCAGGCTGTTTGCCCCTCGACGTCCTGCACCCAGACTCAGGGCCTGTCTCCAGCCCGCTGTGCGGACCTCCAGCGAGGGCTCCAGCGTGGGGAGGGAGGCCCTCGCACTCCTGCATTCCTGCTCCGCGTATGGGGAACTTACCACGCCCAGGGCCACCTCTCTCCCCGTGGCCCTGTGAGCAGTTTGCTCTTCATCCCGCCGGGCTGGTTCTGGCCCTGGCCCTGTGTCCTGTGCTCCTTTGTGAAATGGATGGTGTGTCCCCCACGGCCCCCCCCAGCCAGGCCATCATGTGCCAGGTAACCAGCCCCCACTTCCTTCTGCTTTTGATCCTGAACCCAGTATTCTCTGTCCCCTTCCTTCTTGTGACGTGGTTCTGGCATCCTCGACGGGGCCGAAACCAGACTTTCCCTGTTCCAGTCTGCCTGGGAAGTGGCTGTGTGCCCACCTTCCTAGAAGTTTCCTTGCTACGCTCTCAGACACAGGCCCCTTTTGTTCACGGCAGCAGAACGTCGTGTTCCGGAATGGCCACGCCGTTCCATCCAGTAAGAACACCCTCCTTCCGCGGCTCGCGCGACTGTGAAGGGCTTCTAGCAGCCCTGTGTGGCAGGTTCTGTGGTCACCCCCGGTTGGACACAGGAGGCCCCGAAGAGGGTGGTTATGGGTCTGAGGCCCCAGAGCCAGGAGGTGGCAGGGACAGGACCCAGACCTGGTGGCACACTGCTGGCCTGCTTGGCCCCTGTGTCACTGCTGCCCCTTTTAACAAGGCATTCTCCACCCCCTTGCCCCAAGTGCTGTTGGGCAGGTTGTACACTGTACGGCTTCAGGGAGGCACCGTTCCCATTGCAGGCCTTGAGACCTTTCTGGCTGATGGAACGGGCGCTTTGCACAAAGGTGCTGGGTGTGCCAGTGGTGGGGCCGACGTTACGGGCTGCTTCACGCCGGCAACACACATCACGGTGCTGCCCCATGTGCTCCTGGATGTCACCGGGGAGCAGGCGCTGCGCTGAGCTCCTTACGGGTGATCAGAGCTCACAGTCATTGAGTCACTGCCACGTGCTGTGCACTGTTCTAAACCCTCAGGTGCCCGTTACAAGCCCCACGGTCCTCTGAGGCAGATCCGTCACTTTCCCGTCTCCAGGGGGGGAAGCGGAGCCTCGGAGAACTTGGGGACTTGCCCAGGTTACCTGGTCCTGGATGGTGGAGCTGAGGGCCTGCAGAGTCTGCAGCTTAGGCACCTGCTCCCCCCCCCCCCCCCCCCCCCCCCCCCCCCCCCCCCCCCCCCCCCCCCCCCCGCTGTGCGGTCCCCAGGCTCCGCCAGAGGCTGGGAGGATGTGACGGTGTGAGGTAGGGATCTTCCGAGACTGTCACTTCCCAGGGACAGACAGACCTCTCAGGTCACAAGGCCCTGGGGCAGCAGGGAGGAGGCTTGCAGGTAGGGACAGCTTGTTCTCAGGCCTGGCGCCCATGGCGTCCCCGGGATGAGAGGGCCACTGTGGCCATTATGTCCCCTCCTTTGGCCTCTAAGACGAGTCCCGGCAGGTGGGCCAGAATCCCAAAGTCGTCATTGGATGAGTGAGGCCGTTTTGCCCGGGACCACGCAGGGCTCCTGGGGAGGCAGGGACCTGAAAGGATCCTGCCCTTCTGCTGGCTCTGCGACCCTGGCAAGCCCCTTATCTGTGTTGAGCCCTGGCCGTGGCGTTGCCAACCCTACGGGGCCGATCCTGGCTCCCTGGCCAGGAAGGTGGAGGTAATCCCGGTGCCCAGGGTCCCAGAAGGCTGGTGGCATTGTTTGTGTGCTTCCTGCTCGTCCCTGCCCTGGGCGGCCCGCCTGTACAGAAGCTGTGTGTTCAACTCCTGCGGGGGGCAGGTGGCCCTGGCCTGAGAGCACGGCCCAGGCTCTGACTGCCGGCGCCTCGCGCAGCTTCCTGCCTGGCTCAGGGCTGCAGCGACCTACGCCGCCCAGCCGGGCAACGTGGAGGAGGCCGGGCGTTCCGCATTCATCAGGGTGGGCGGGGCACAGCAGGGAGCGGTGCCAGGATCCTCGGCCTTGCTGGGGGTGCCGGATCAGGCCCTCATCACGCTGAGCCTCAGTTTCCTCATCTGGCGAATGGGCCAGTCGCTCTTCCATTGTTCCGAAGATATGCCGAGAGCACTGCTCCGTGCCAGCCTCAGTTGGCGCTCTGGCTTAGGCAGTGGAGTGCCAGCCTCCGAGCGCAGAAACCTGGCTGCTCCGTTGGGGCAGGGCCCCCTGGGCCCCTGGGCAGGTGAGCCAGGCCGAGCTGCCTGTCTTCTGTGCTTGTGGGCCAGGCCCCGGTCTGGTGCTCAGGCCTTCCTACTGCCCAGGTGGGCCTTCCTCGGGCCACGTGTTTTTCCAGTTCTTGACAGGCTGTGGGATTAAGCTTCCACCAGTAGGGTCAGGCCAGAGGTAGGCTACCGGTCCCAGTGCTTCGGCTGCTTTGGGGACGGCACTTCCACATACCCTACTTCTTGCTGTGCGGCCCCAGGTCAGGAGGGGGCTCTTGGGCCTGGTACCTGTGTGCGTGCGTGTGGGTGTGCATGTATGTACATGTGTGCCCATGCATATGCTGTGCATTCTGGGCGTGTGTGCGTGCGCACGCCCCTGTGCGCCCATGTGGAGTGGACTCCATGCTTATGTAGCACTGGGGTAGCATGTGTATGTGGGTGCATACGTGTGCACTGTGTGGTGTGCACACATGTGCGCATTTGCGTGCAGTGGGACTCGAGTGCCCCGTAACAGTCCTCCACCCTCGGGGGGGTGCTTGCTGGGTCCTCCCGCACGTGTGAACGCATGTACTGGCATCTTCCATGCACCAGGCCCCGGGCTGCTTGTGGGATGCACCGCAGGGAACAAGACACATGTCTTTTCTCGTGGAGCTGATGGTCTAGTGGTACAGGCTGACATTCATTAAGAAGTTGAAAATGAATTTAAAGTTATAATAGTGGCAGGGCCAGGAAATCGAGGTGCGTATTGGGTTGCGGGAGCCTAGAATGGGATGCAGTCCTGGAGGGCTTCCTTGAGGAAGTGAGGTTTGAGCTAAGCTCTAACAGATGGGGGTTGGGGAAGCAAAAAGAGGGGAGAGAAGAACGTTCCAGGACTGGAAAAAGTATGTGTAAATGTCCTGTGGCAAGAAGGCCCGAGGACAGGTGGAGAAGGTGGAGCGGGAGGAAGATGGCATGTGTGTGTGTTGGGGGCCGGGGGCAGGGAGTAGGATCTCGTTGTCAGGATGAAGGTCATGGTGGGAGAGCTTCAGATCCCTGAAGTCAGTGACAACAGTCTGAGCCCTGTGGTCCAGCTCAGATCCAGTGGCCTCTGGGCTGCGGGAGCTCTCACCCCCAGGCGGACTGAGGCCAAGGCAAGGACGTGGCAGGGGAACCACGGAAACGCTCAGAAGTACCTTGCAGCCGTGCGGTTTTGTTCGGTGACAGCCCAGGGCCCCCCCCCCCCCCCCCCCCCCCCCCCCCCCCCCCCCCCCCCCCCCCCCCCCCCCCCCCCCCCCGCCTTCAGGAGAGCGGTGTCCGGGGCTGGCACGGACTCAAGTCTAAGGCCCTGCGTCGGCTGCAGTGGAGGCCGGCGGAGCCAGGAGATCCCTGCAGGGCTGGGGAGACACCTCCCGGGCGTCCGCGTCCCCTCGGGATAGGCTTCCCCATGCCCACGCTCATAGAAGCCCCAGGGTCTGGCCCGAGGGGGCAAGGGAGCCCCCCGCAGAGCTGCAGTCGGGGCCAGGGTGACCCCACCGCACACTGCCCGCCCGGAGGGCGTTGTGGGCTTGACCGCCTGTCCGAATAGTTGCAGGCCGCTCGCCGGCCCAGGTGCCCGGGAGCAGACCGCTGAGGCAGCCCTGGGCCTTTTACTGGCAGTTCTTGCCCTTCGGGGGGCGGGCGACGGGGCTGGGGGCGGTGACCGCCCACGGGTGGATTCGGAAGTCCCCGGGGCCTGGAGAAGCGCGCGGCCGCGCTCGGGGCGCGTGTGGCCGCGCGGGCCCCGCTGACGGCCGCGCGTGCGTCGTGTCCCGCAGGTTCTCCCGCTCGGACGAGCTGTCGCGGCACCGGCGCTCGCACTCGGGCGTGAAGCCTTACCAGTGTCCCGTGTGCGAGAAGAAGTTCGCGCGGAGCGACCACCTCTCCAAGCACGTCAAGGTGCACCGCTTCCCCCGCAGCAGCCGCGCGGTGCGCGCCGTGAACTGAGCGCCCGCCGCCCCGCCCCCTCACCCACCAAGTTATTTTGTAGCAATAATTTATTTGCCTCTTCCGAGGGGCGTGACGGTGTTGCCGACCCACCTTCTGGAGCCCGGGAGGTGCAGGAAGCGAGGGGCTGGCCTGGGCGGCCTGAAGCCGGAGCCCCCCCCCCCCCCCCAAGCCCTCTGCCCTTCCTGGGAAGACCCGGAGCCACGCCCAGGTCCCTGGGGGCTGGGCCCCTAGCACCCGGGCTGGGCCCCCACCCCCCCCGCGCCCCCACCCCTGGCCTTCCCGCCTTTGTGCCTTCGTGCCTTCCAGCGGGCCGGCCTGTGCCGCGCTGGGAGCCTGGACCTTCTCCCACTGGGCTCCCTGCCTGGGCCAAGGCCGCCCCTTTTGTGCTCAGAAGAAGAAATGTGCAGTTTTGAAATGTCAGTTCCCAGAGGGAGCCGTGCTGGGAAGAAGGAAGTAGGCCAGAAGTCCAGGGCTGCACTGTGGTGTGAGGGTGGCTTGGTCCCAGACCTCCAGCTCAGCCTGACTGCCGGAGGGTAAGGGCAGTCAGGGGTGCAGAGCCTGGGCTCTGGGCAGATTCGGAATTAGGGTGAAAAGCCCCCTCCTTGGGGGTCTGGCAGTGCATGTGTTTGAGTTAAACGGTGCAGGGCAGACAGACGCAGCCTCACCCCAGAGCATCTGTACCCAGCACGGCTCATCCCCTCATCCTGTTTCCAGACAAATCCAGACACCAGCCTCCAGGGTCACCTTGGGGAAAAGAGGGGAGCAGGCTGCATTGCGTGTAGAAGAACTAGATAGAGCCTCCGAATCCTGATTTAGAAATGCATTCCTTCTTTGGTCTAGAGATTAATATCAAATGAACTAGCTTGTTTTGACAGGTTTATTTCACATCCTATGAATGTATGTAAATAAGCTGTACATAGGTACATCTACATAAAATATCTTTTAATAACATATCAACATTTGTGTAAATTTGAAATTAAAAAATCTATAAAGCTGGTGTACATATGTGACAATTATGTATATTTTCTTTGGTCCTTCATAAAAATATATTTACTTTGCCAATAAAAAGAAAAAAGAACTCGAGAGCTTTATGGCCTTCCTGTGCCGTTTTCCTCTGCTTTGCCAGGAAGTGGCTGTGATTCTGAGGGCTGTGTCTGTGTTTGCAGCATTTAGGGAACCTTGTGTTGTACTCAGAGGGACACGAAGGCCCCTTAGGGGCTCAGCCACCCCCCCCCCCGCCCCCCCATCCATGGGGGCTTCCCAAGGCAAGCCCACCTCCATGCTGGCTGCGGGGTTTCCGCTCACTGCGCTCTCCCGGAGGGGCCCCCCCTCCCCTCTCCCCACAAACCCCAATCCGGCTTCCATCCCAGCTTCAGCGGAAGCCACCACAGGCCAGGTCTGTAGTGATCGCAGCGACTGGGATTAACTGGTGGAGACCCTGACTCAGCGCTCCCTGTGCGCTCAGTCCTTTAAGCATCTGCTGTGCCGAGGAGACGCCCCTTAGGAAATGGCATGTTATTCTCACCTGCTCGGGGCATCGGGGCGTCGTGAGCGAGTGGACTGGTGGGAGGGAGACGTACAGAGGCCGGTGTGCGCCCCTCCCCCCACCCCTGCTCCGAGCCCAGGGGAGGCAGTCCTCCCCAACTCCCCCAGATTCCTGGGGTCCCTGTGCCTGCACAGGCGAGGTCTGGGTGCGTCCACCTGTCCCGCTGGGGAGGCTGGGGCCGCGGGGGCCTGAGAACAGGAGAGGCCGCGAGCCAGCAAGGGGGCGCCGCGGGGGGCAGGGTAGGGGGGCTCGGCGGCTGCCCCCCAGCTGTCCCGTCCACGTGAGGCGGGAGGCGAGGAGCCCCCAGGGGTGACCCCTCCCTAGAGTCCAGCGCCAGTCGGGCCAGTTTTCAGTGACAGCCTCGGAGACGGACGCAGCGGGGGTGCACCCGTGGATTTCCGGCAGACGCGTAAGTGAGATGTGCGCATGCGTGCGCATGTGACGTCACGTACCTTTGCGCCGCGGTTCCTGCCGCCGGGAGTCGTCGCCGCCGTCCTTCGTGTCTGGTGGGAGCCGGCAGATAGGAAGCTGTCGTGTGTGCCCAGCGCACTGCATGAGCGATCGGAGAAGGACACTTCCGCCCTGACGACCCGCTCTGGTCCTGGCGAAAGCACTTGGCCTTGCGACCTCTGCCCTTTGCCCCCGACCAGACTTACGCTGTGGGGTCGGGCGTGCTGTGCGGAAGTGAGGCATCGACTTGCGGGCGCAGGAGCGTAGCCTCTATCCGGAAACAAGCCCCGCAGCCCAGACGGGAGGAGCGGCGGACGTCAGGACGGTCACGCCGGAGCAGGACTGAGTGTGAGCACGTGTCCCCACGACGCCAGCGCCAGGTCGCTGCTCACCTTCCCTGCGTGCGCCCCCCGAAGCCCACTGCTCCGGGCCTGCAGTGGCCTGGCCACGCGTGCGGGGGCGCTGGAGCCAGGGTGGGGGCTCCGGACGCCCCGCCTAGTGGGTGGGTTGGCGCCTGCCCTGGAAGCAGGTCTCTGCTTCCTAGAGGCGTCAGCTGGGGGGCGAGGGGCCCCGGGGCGGGGGTGGGGGGAGGCCCCGTCGGCCGTGGAGGGGCCGGGGCGCAGGGCCTCGCGTCTGAGCTCTGGCCTGCGCCCCGCACCCCCCTCCCCTCCCCCGGAGCGGGGCTCACGAGAACACCGAGCTCTGCCGAGGTGCCTGGCTCGGCTCTCGGCCCTGGGGGACTCACTTGCCGCAAACTTTGTCACCCTTTGTGACTTCCAGGACTGGAAGAGTAGCGCTTGTCTTGGCCCACAAGCTAAGAAAACCGGCGGAGATGCGAGCCCGCGCGCTGCCAGCTGTTTGGAATCGAGAGGAGTCTGGACAGTCGGTCTGGAGCAGAAATCTGGCCCTACCCGCCTCTGGCGCCCTGCCCCCACCGTGTCCTTCCCCAAGGCACACAGAGGGGCAGGAGGCACCCTTTACCGAGCGCTGTATCAGCGGAACATGGGTTAGGCTGCTGTGGCAAAGACAGCCCCGAACACTGCGGCTTACCCAAGGTAGACATTCACTGTTCTCTGTTGGAACAGTCTGGAAGCGAGCAGCCTTGCCGGGGACAGCCAGGCTCCGTCTCTCCTGGTGTCCTCCATGCCCTGGGTGCTGGTCCAAGCCGGCTCGGCAGGGTATCCAGGCGAGCCCACAGAGAGCAGGCCGGGGCCGCGTGTCCCCTCTCCCTGGGAGAGCCCCGGCAGGGGTGGCCCCGTCGGGCCCACTCAGGTCTCTTGGGCCAGCACCTAGTCACGTGGCCTCATCCACCACCAGGGAAGAGGGAAAATGCGTCTTGAGCCGCGAGGCTGTGCACACAGCTAAAACGCAGGGGTCCTGCTGTGGGAGAATGAAGGGGAGCGCGGGGGCTGCCTTTCTGCTGGGGGCAGGCCCCCCACGCCTGGCGGTGTGCGATGCGCGCAGCGTGGGCCCCGCGGCTCTCCCCAGACCCCCGCGCCCGCGCAGCAGGAAGTCCCGGGGGGCCTGGGGGGGTTCTCAGAACGGGTGTCACTGGCAGCTGTGGGGCCAACAGTCTGGCTTCCGGGGACAGCGGGGGTCGCCAAGGGAGCCGGTGGGAAAGAAGAGCTAAGATGCTTGGTTGACAAGCCAAGGCTGCATATGGCAGAAGCCCGGATCCTGTGGACACAAGTGAACAACACTGAACCCTCCTGGTGTCCTCCGTGGCCCCTCCTGGGCGGCCGGGGTCTGTACACGTGCTGTGCACACAAGTCGAAGACCCTGGGTCCAGGCGTTCAGGGACTCGTGGCCTTTCTTGGGCTCCACGGGTACCAAAGCCCAGGGCAGTGGGTACAGGGGAGACACTGTCTTAGTGTGGACAGCAGTGGATATGACTGGGGGCTTCAGATGTCACATAAGGGGTGACAAGCACCAAGTCTAAGCAGAAAAAGACCGCAGATGGAAGAGTCTCAGGAGACTCCGAGGAGGTGCCCACGCCAGCCGTCCCCTGCAAGGTCCCTGTCACCGTCGGTCTCTGGAGGCCGTGGGCAGAGTGCAGGGTGAAAGAGAAGAGCAGCTGGGGCGCTTGGAGGGCTCAGTTGGTTAAGCGTCCGACTTCAGCTCAGGTCATGATCAGGTGGTTCTTGAGTTCAAGCCCCGCGTCGGCCTCTGTGCTGACAGCTCAGAGCCTGGAGCTGCTTCGGATTCTGTGTCTCCCTCTCTCTCTGACCCTCCCCTGCTCGTGCTCTGTCTCTCTCTGTCTCTCAAAACTACGTAGATGTTAAAAAAAAAAAAAAAAAAAAGAACTAGAAGAGCAGCAGCACAGAGTGCAGAGAGAGATGGAAGGGGTGAGGGAGAATCACAGGGAAATAAAAATAATTTTAGAGTTCAAGCCTGCCTTGGTATATAGCAAGGGGGTGGGAACACTCACGTAGATTTTCTAGAACTAGTGGGGAAGGAAGATTGGAAAGGAGTACGTAAGTGTGGAGGGCAGAAAATACAGCTCCATTAGTTGGATTCTGGATCAGACTCCAGAAAAATAGCATATATACTAATACAAACACATATAATACACTAATATATAGCATGTAATATATTAATACGTAACATAACTTGCTAACAGTACACTGATATGTACTGTATATAACATATTAATATATAACATACCCTATCATATAGCATATACTAATTTGTAACATATAATACGTAATATATAACCTACTAATATATAATATATGAATATGTAACATAAGCGATATATAACATGCATACTAATGAAATATAACACACAATTCTGACCATATACACATGTGACACAAGCAGAGGACCGGGAAAACATCTCACCTTGGAGGACAGGGAACCGTAGTGGGGGATCTTAGAGGCATTTAGTTGGCATGAGGCCGCGTGAGCTTGGTTGGCCCCTCTGAACTTCGGAGTCTTTATCTGTGAAATGGGTGAGATAATGCTGGCGTCTGGGCTGGGTGGAGATGGAGCAAGTTACCCGGATGCAGAGCATGGTGGGCAAGAGGAGGCAACCCGTGGGGAGGAGAAAATCAGGCGGGGAGAGAAAAACACAGCAAGCCAAGAAGGGCAGCAGCCGAGAGAGGGACGCAGGGCTGGGAGCAGCCGCATCGCCTAAGGTCCTGCTGTGCGTCGGTGGGAAGGGGCGCCGGGGGCCTTGCAAGAAGGAGCCTGTTGTGGGAGGAGGTCTCGACCCTGAGACCCAGAAACCTTCCAACCACCATCCTTCCCCATCTCGCCTCGTCTGCGCTGACCCTGAGAGCCCTCCAGACAGGACAGCCCGCCAGCATCCGCCTCTGACAGAGACCCAAGGACGCTCCCCAGGGCTGTTTGTTGCCCCCCCGTTCTCAGGGGCGGCTCTGGGAACCGGGCTGGGCTCTGAGCTGAGCTCATATTGTAAAACGCAAGAGCAGTGTCCGGACGGCCCGGCTGCTGGCCACGTGAGGAGCGGGACTGCCGCAGCTCCCGCTGAATGACGGCATCAGAGAGGCGGCCACCTGGGCGCCGAGCAGACGGGACAGCAAGCGCGGACGCGGGGTGGTCGTAGTCTGTAAGACGTATGTAAGAACGAAGATACTAAACGTAGACGTGAGTCTAAACACTTGCTCAGGGGCTTTCAAATTTAAATGCCGATGTCGGGGCGCCTGGGGGGCTCAGTCGGTTGAGCTTCCAACTTGGGCTCAGGTCATGATCTCGCAGTTTGCGGGTTCGAGCCCCGCGTCGGGCTCAGTGCTGACAGGTCAGAGCCTGGAGGCTACTTCCGATTCTGTGTCTCCCTCTCTCCCCGCCCCTCCACTGTTCACAATCTGTCTCGCTGTCTCTCAAAAATAATAAACATTAAAAAAATTTTTTTAATGCAGATGTCAAATCAAATACTGTCTTAGAAAGAGAAAGAAAGCTTGCAGCGAGGAAGTAATAATGTAATACCTTCCCTGGCTCTAAAGCCCCAGGCTGCACAGACAGACTCAAAGTTGTGCTTGAAGCCGGTCTCTCAGGAACTACCTCTTTCCCAAAGAAGAGCGTTTTACATGAGTCGCATTTCTGGATATCCTATTTTGTATTTCCCTCTTCCCTGAGAAGTCTTTTCTTGTGCACACGATGGATGAAATGCCATTTCCATTGGGTAAGTTGGTAACTGGTTGGACAACGTCCCCAGCGAGCTCCGCGTGAAAGAGGCATGAGGGCCACTTGTGCGGTCCTACAGCAAAGCGGGTGCTGGGTCCCGCAGAAGCTCCTGGACAAAAGCTGCTACAGGACACGTGAGTGACTGCCCCCCCCATAACCCCCGAACCAGAGGACGTTGTGACCTGTGACTGCACCATGCAGAGTTCTGGTTCCCACCTTGGGGGCTGAAGGTGTGGCCCCTCCCTGTGTGTCGGCTTGAGGGGGGACTTTGGGGCTGGTGACACGGTGAGCGGTGGAAGTCCTCTCTCTCCTCCGCCCTCAGCCACTCGGCTCCAGAGCTGATGGACCTTGCTAGGAATTTGGGTGCACAGCCCTCCCGGGCTGAGGACCACCGGACGCCCTGCACAGGATTCCCATGGTGGAGGGGGTTATGCCTTGTGAGACGCCCGCCCTCCTCATACAAGTACACACGTTTTTCAAGTAGTGATGACGCCTCTCAGCGGCTCAGCAGACTGCTCTCTGCCACAGCACCGGTTTGTCCTGCTTGACCCTCCGCTGGTTCTGAGAGTCCAGCCACTCTGGTGAGGGCCATCTGTGTGACTTCTCCTGGAGGCTTGTGGGGTCCCATGGCCCCACTGGCTTCCCGTGGAAAATATGTCAACTTATTCTGTTGAAATAATGTAATAAAATAAATTATAATATATACTAAGTTCTATTATAATTATAGTATTTATAACATATAAATAAACATGTGAGGGGCGCCTGGGTGGCTCAATCGGTTAAGCGTCCAACTTGAGCTCAGGTCACGATCTCGCAGTTTGTGAGTTCGAGCCCCGTGTCGGGCTCTGTGCTGACAGCTCAGAGCCTGGAGCTTGTTTCGGATTGTGTACCTCCCTCTCTCTCTGACCCTCCCCTGCTCACGCTATCTCTCTCTCTCTCAGAAATAAATAAAACATTAAAAAAAATTTATAACTAAACATGTGAATATGATATATAATATAATAATATAACATATATTCTAATACATAATACAATATACTAGTATATAACATAAAATACATAACATATATACTAATGTAACTGTAATGCAATGCTGTAGCATAACTAAATAGCATCTAACTGCCCACATGTACAGTTTAAAGAACACAACTGTATTATATACTGTTATTTATAATTTAAATCATAGAACTATGTGATATATAACACAACCAAAGACTCTAACTGTACTAGTTGTCACATGCGCCGTGAGGCACCCAGGGACTTGCTTCTTCAATCGTCCCCTGACTACCTTATAAGCATCTTCCTCTCGGAACATCAAATTCCCCACCTCTTTAAATACGCAGAAGACTTTAGAGCCAGACTCTGGGTTCCTATAAACTCTCCTTGCCTCAGTTTCCCCACCTGTGTGGGACAACGGTGGTACCTCTCTCATACGGTCAGTGTACAGACAAAATGGGTTAAAACACGAAATCCACTTAGAAGAGCCTTTGGCAGGGAGCAAAATGTCGGTGGCATTTTATTACTACCTGTTGTTACTTGACTATTCCCTCAGTACCCTCATCCGCTTCACCCCAAGGGGTGTAATAAGACATTTCTGCTAAATGAGCACAGTACTCTTCCAATACACATTTTTCTCGGATCAAACATTCTCCAGCACCCGCACCGTGATGTCTGCCGTGCACACGGGTCTGGCAGAGGGCAAGCTCATTCCCTCGGCAAAAGGATTGTGGGGCTCTGCTTAATCAGTGTCTTCGAAGTGTTCCTTCACAGCCCGTTAAATGCTTAACGCCAGGGAGAACTATAAGCCGATGTGTTCAAGCCACTGCTGATTAAGTGTCAAGCAATAAACAAGATAGAGCCAATCAGAAATTGTAGATGCTTTAAAAGGTCACGTACGGCTCGTGGGTGTCATTTGCATTTTCCTTGAGCAGGAGGCTGGTCATGGGATTGTTCCCTTCAATGCCAGACACCTGGGAATAAAGACCACCTAGGCGTGAGTTCTCTCTCACCAGCGCTCTTCCCACCCCCACAGGGGGGAGGCCTTGCAGCCCATGAGAAGGACCCCAGGTATATGCCCCGGTCCCGTGGGGCTCGAGACCTGAGGGCAGTGGCCTGTCTCCAGGGGTAGCTGTGCTCTTGGACAACGGGGCAGTTGAGCCTCACCTAAAATTGCCAGGTGGGTGTTCTGGGCACCCCGAGGTCCTGTCCAGAGCTGAGGGTGAGGGGGGGGGCTCAAGTGCTTCCTTTTCCCTCCCTCCACGCCCGGCCACCATGTTGACACTGGCCTCCGGTGCGCAGGGGCATGCTGTGTCCTGAAATCCATTCCTGCCAATTCCCATCGGCCTCCACCTCCCTGCTGTTCCCATGAGAAGGATGCTAGACAGACTTACTGTGTCTAGAAAAATGTCCTCAGGCTGCTCGGACACTGGGTCCCACACGGCACTTGTGTTCACAGACGGCAGCACACTCCCCGCGCACGCACAAACCTCAACACACCCTCGGTACTGTTTGTGAAGACCTCGCCAATGACAAAAACAACAAGGGAACAGCGAGAGCAAAGGAAGGAACAGGGTCATTTGACCGCGTACGATGGGATTCTCCAGACAGAAGACAGTCAGCTGAAGGTCTGTCAGAATTCATGACTGTTTACTAAGTGACCAGATGCAAGAGCAACACGTGGAATCAGATTACTTACACGTCACTGTGTCAGCTAGCAATTGCTGCTGCATAATGACCCGCCTCAAAACTCAGTGCGCCCAAAGCAGCAGTGATCTAACATCGCAGCTGATGCACCTGTCGGCTGGCAAGGGGTCCGCCGATCTAGGCTCCCTCACGCGTGTGTCTGTGATTCAGCGGGCAGTTTAGCGGGACCTCTGCTCTACGTGTCACTCATTCTCTCCTGGGCCCAGGGGTGGGCCACCCTGTTTTCACGGTGAGGGCGGAGCTAGGATCCTGCACGGAAGCCCTCAACGTGCTGGCCGCGGACCGCGGTAAAGGCAGGAGGGCGGGCTAGAATGCACAAGCCCGTTTCTAACCTCGGCTTGCGTCCCACCCACTGTGTCCCGTTGACAGATGCAGGTCAGGTGGTCAGGCGTCAGGGGGTGGGACAGGTTATCCCCACTCTCCGTGAGAGCGTGTGACGTCACATGGCAGAGGGCATACCCAAACGGAGCGATTATCACGGGTGCAAGTGATGCAGTATAAAAACAACTAAGGCTGTAACAATAAACAGCATTTATACACTTATAACAGCAAGAAAAATCACTAACAACACGGAGTAAACTGATTAAAAATGTGTAAGAACAGGGGCGCCTGGGTGGCTCAGTCCATGGAGTCTCTTGCAGTTCGTGAGTGGAACACCCCCCACCCCGTCAGGTTCTGTGCTGACAGCTCAGAGCCTGGATCCTGCTTCAAATTCTGTGTCTCCCTCTCTCTCTGCCCCTCCCCTGCTTGTGCTCTGTCTCTCTCTGTCTTTCGAAAATAAATACATGTTAAAAAATAAAATAAAATAAAAAAATTTAAAAAATGTATAAGAATATATGATAAAACTTTAATGGAAAACATAGACTAAATAAGTGGACTCAGTGGAGTTGCTTACCATTTTTCCTTTATCAGAGACTCAGGTTTGTAAAGATTTGCATTTTTTGTCATATTAATCCATGATCTAATGCAATTCCGGTACAAACCCTAAGAGGACTGTTTTTAATGGAACTTAACTTGATTTTAACATTTATCTAGGGGTGTAAATATACAAGAGTGCCGTACAATTCTGCATCACGGTGGTGGTGGCGAGTGGCCCGCCTTAGGAAGTATGGAAACATTCTATAGAAATAAGAGAGTTTTAAAATGTGGTATTAGAATAGACAAAGGCAAAGAAATAACAGAGCAGAATAAAGATTCTAGAAAAAGACATAAGTATATTTGGGATTTAATGTGAGATACATTTAATAGATGGCAGAGGAAAACTGGTTATTCATAGGATGTGAGGAAAGAGAAAGCGTTATCTCACCCCATACATGCACAATTCATTCAAGATTAAAGAGCCAACCGCACGCACTCAATTATTAGAGTACAAGAAATAAAAGAACAGAAGCCATAATGGAAATGATAGATATGTTTGACATCAACATGTAAGGTCTTGATTTAAGAAAAGACACCACAGATACAGTTAGAAGGACGAGTATTAGATATGGAGAGAAATATGTGAGTAGTGATCCAAATATATCTGGAATACATTAAACTGTTCCATAAATTACCAAGTAAAAGGTAAAAATTCCAACAGAAAAGTGTGCAGTGGATAGAAGCTAGTAACTTGTGGAAAAAGAAATGCCAAGTGGCAAGCAACTAAGGAAAGAAGATGTCTGACCTTGTAAACACATGGGAAAATAAAAATAATGCACCCTCTTCATGCTGGCTAGAATGAAAACATGAGAAAAGTTGGTAAAATGTCCAGGGTGGGGAAGTGATTACTCTCAACACTGCAGCACAATCGTTTTTTTGGAGGAAAATTTGGAAGAATTTATCAAAATTTAAAATATACTCACAAACCCACCATTAAGAATCTGCATTTGAAGGGCATTATGCTAAGTGGCCTAAGTCAGACAGAGAAAGACAGATAGTGTAGGATCCTAGCTAGATGTGGAACCTAAGAAAGAAAAAAAGCTAAATTCAGAAGAGATCAGACTTGTCGCCAGAGGCCGGGTGGTGGGGGAGGGGAGTTGGAGAAAGCACTAAGGACGTAGCATACAGCCTGGGGGCTGTAGTGAACACTGGTATCCTTGGAGGTTGTTAAGAGACTAAATCCTCAGACGTCTCATCACAAGGAATAAGACATTTTTTTCTTTCCTTTTTTTTTTTCGTATCTATATCAGACGATGGACGTTAACTACCGTGGTAAGCGTGTCATGATACGTGAAAGTCAAATCATCATGCCGTACGCCTTAAACTTACACAGTGTTGGGCATTCGTTACATCTCAAAACTGGAGGGAAAAAGAACAGTTAAGAAATAGATCTTAAAAATCCACAAACAGGGGCACCTGGGCGGCTCAGTAGGTTGAGCGTCCACCTTGGGCTCAGATCATGATCTTGGCGGTTTATGAGTTTGAGCCCTGCGTTGAGCTCTGTGCTGACAGCTTGGAGCCTGGAGCCTCCTTCCGATTCTTGTCTCCCTCCCTCTCCGCCCCTCCCCCACTCACACCAGAGATCTTTCTCTCTCTCTCTAAAAATATCCGCGTACAAAGATATGTGTACAAGTTTGTTCTCTCTTTTTAAAAAATGTTTATTTATTTTTGAGAGAGAGAGAGAGCACAGACACAAGTCAAGGAGGGGCAGAGAGAGGGACACAGAAGATCCAAAGCAGGCCTTGCATTGATAGCAGCAAGCAAGATGTGGGGCTCAAACTCATGAACTGTGAGATCATGACCTGAGCCAGAGTGGATGTTCAACCGACTGAGCCATCCAGATGCCCCCAACTTTGCTGTCTACAAGAGCTTTTTTAAATGCTTATTTTTAAGAGAGAGACCAAGTGCGAGCAAGGGAGGGGCAGAGAGAGAGGGAGACACAGAATCTGAAGCAGCTCCAGGCTCTGAGCTGTCAGCACAGAGCCTGATGCGGGGCTTGAGCTCACAAACTGCTAGATCATGATCTCACCCCAAAGTCCATCGCCTAACCGACCGAGCCACACAGGCATCACCGTTCTTTTTAACATTATTTATAACTACCAACAAGGGGGACAGTCTAAAAGTCCACTAATAGAGAATTGGATTTACCCCTCTTCAGGGTACCCGGAAACTAGCTTTTTACTTGGTTGGTAGTGAAATGGTCATAATTAGATGCAATTTACATGTATAAAAATTATCCATAGTGTTTAAATTTTTAGGATCACCCTGTGCACAGAGGATAGAAGGTGTGGTTAAGGCGGGGAGACCCAGTTAAGGTGCAAATATCCATGACACGAGTGCAGCTGACGGAGGTGTGACAAGAATATGGAGAGCATGCTCCGGGGAGAACACAAGCCCCGAGTTACGGAGTGAGTCCAGTTCCTGAAGGAACATCTCCTTTATCAGCAGAATATAACTGGACACTAACCACTCCTCCCATAACCACTCCGCCCACCCACTGAGGCCCAAGCCGCCCCTGACCTCTCACACGGACTACTGCAGTAGCTCCTGCTGCTCTCCCTGCTGTGGCCTCACACCCATAGCACAGCAACCAGAAGGATCCAGATAAAATCTGCCTGATGGTGTCCCTCCTCTGCTCAGAAATTCCCGGGCGTTCCTGTGTTTCACTCAGAGGAAAAGGAAGACATAAAGCCCTGCAAGGTCCGCCCTGCCCTACACGGACCTTCCCCACTTACCACTCTTCATCCACCCCAGCCTACTCTGCCCATCTGGGAACACGGTCGCTCCCGCCTTCTGGGCTTCGCGTGGGCTGTTCCCTCTGTCTGCGGCGCTCTTCCCCCAGCTACACCATGACTCCTTGCTCGCCTCCTTCAAGCCTGTGCTCGGATGTTACTGCACGGGAAAGGACTTCAGCTGGTAGTTTGTGTCTACCTTCATGCCTTGCGTCTTGGTAAATACACCCTTCGTACGTTAACACGTCATAGGGTGGGCTGGGGGAAGGGCACTCAGGAACCCTCTGTACTATCTTTGCAACTCCTGTGAATCTAGAATGTTTCAGAACAAAAACAAACAGAAGTTACACCCACCAGCGCGCCTTCTCCCTCCGGGGTCTTGATCTGTCTCCACAGCACTTAGCACTTGATTTATTTGTGTGTGCATTCCCTGCTAGACTGCTCTATGAGGTCAGGGTTTGTCATAAACCCACATCCTATAACAAATATCACATTAATCTACAAATTCTAGATTCTGGGCACCACATATTTAATGGTAAGTTGTTTACCACCAATACATGTTTGATTCCTTCCCAATGTTTGCTGTCATAAATGTTGCTATAAACATTTAGCATATAGAACATCTTGCACATAGTTTCATACACAGAGTTTTTTCTTTTTTTTTTTTTTACTTTTTTTTTTT